>NC_090649.1:264190147-264403817 GCF_040937935.1 Hyperolius riggenbachi
GCATTCGTAATAAAAGCAGTTCGAAATTTCGAAAATTTCGGCTCATCTCTAGTGATGAGACAATATACTCTGTACAGCGCTACGTAATATGATACGGCAGGCATGTCTGAAGGTTTCCATCAAGTCTCACACAGCTACTTTGTGTAAACAAATGTGCAAGGCCTTAGGTAATGGGTGGTTTGCACAACAATAGATTGAAGATAATCAACCCTGAAGACCTGTGAACATCTCAGCAGGAGTGAATAACACCTCTAGCCTTGCAACAGAAAATAGAAAACTCGGTAATTCTAGTGTTAAAGGTTAATGGTAAAGCCTCCATACATGCTACAACTTCCAGATTTCCTAGGTATGTGAATGAGAACAGTGGAAACAAGGGGGAATATAAATAAAAAAGTTCCAAAGGCCTTGTGGTTTTCCAGAAAATCAGAGGTAAAGTTATGGAAAATTGGACTTTTGCCTGATGGACATGGACATAAGGACACGGCAACATAAGGACATAGAAGCAGCACCTGGCATTGAGACGGTGGTACTATGTATCGGCTCACACCAATAGAAGCAGTGTCTGCTGTCAAAACTAGAGGAGACTGCATCGCTAACTGGCATCATGATCTGGATGACATCATGAATGAATGCTACCCATAACGAAGTCTAGAAGGCATTCATTTGAAAAGGATGCATGGAAATAAGGGCGCTTGATATAGCCCGAAAAATGTTTCAGCTATAAAAAGATGCTGGGTATAAGATTTTGTTTTCGACTACACAAGGGAGCTGGATATAGCCCAGTTATTTTTCAGCTATAAAAGGGTGCCCTTTTCAACTGATACCATATAGAAGTAGCGGTGACTTTAGGCCCAAGGATGGAGGACCTGGAGTGTGCGTCAGCGAGAGCAGCATCATAGTGTGGCCTCTTCCCAGCTATCATCAATTATAGAGAGCAACCCTGGCACAAAAGAAATGGTCATAAGAAGACAATTATAGGAGCCAGCTGTGTGTGTCTAATGCATGCTGCTCTTTTCAATATTCCATGCTGAATGATCAATACTCAAACAGTACTTGGCAATAATTGGTGCAAACAATGATTACAGTACCTCTGAGGCTTTATACAGGGCCGGTTCAAGTAACAATTGGGCCCTCGGGCAAAATTAGCCTGGGGGCCCCCCAACAGACACCCCCAGACCAAAAGCGTCATTAGAGGCCCATTGTTGCAGCCAAATGTCCCTCCTGGGCCCAAGAGCTGGCTGTTGACCCTCCCCAATCACCTCCCAACTTAACAGACTCTGCAGAGTCCCTGGGGAGCAATAGTTAAGATGGGGGAGGGATGCCCTTGGGGCCCCTACAGGCTCTGGGGCCCTGGGGCAATTGCCCATTTTTTCCTATGGTAGCTCCGGCCCTGGCTTTATACCAACCCCTGTAAGCCTCCCTGTAAGCCTCCCCAGTATCCGCACAGAGGACTAGAAAACTTGCTGTAATCCCGACAAACCTGTTGTAATCCCGATACCTTATGGCGAGCAACTGTTCGCCCAAGATTATAGTATAAGAGTATATAATAAGAGCATAGACGTAACTTCCTAGTCACCTGACTGGTGATGTAAGCTCTCCGTGTGAGCGCCACAGTGTGAAACTTCTCTTTCGTCTCGATGTCCTCCGCAAAGGAGCCCAGTAAAGCTCATTTCTTACATCAGTGCAAACTGATGTAAGAAATGAAGCTGCACACAGTGTCGCACTTATGAGCAAGTTTCTTGTTTAACTACTTAAGGACCTTAGTAGTTGAAATCTATACCCTGTTTTGATGGCTATCTGGCTGCCAGGACATAGATTTCAACTCACCACCGCTGCGCGCATCCACCGTTTTAGTCTCTCTCGACCAGGGCTGGTTCAAGTAACAATGGGGCTCTAGGGCAAAATTAGCCTGGGGGCCCCCCCAACAGACACCCCTCGACCAAAAAGTGTCATTAGAGGCCCTTTGTTGCAGCCAAATGTCCCTCCTGGGCCCCTGAGCTGGCTGCTGACCCTCCCCCAATCACCTCCCAACTTAACAGACTCTGCAGAGTCCCTGGGGAGCAACAGGTACGATGGGGAGGGACACCTTTCTGGGCCCCTACAAGCTCTGGGGCCCTGGGGCAATTGCCTGTTTTTTCCTATGGTAGCTCCGGCCAGGGCTGTATTTAGGGTTTGGGCCAAAACCTACGGCGCCCCCCCCCCCCCCCCACCCCCCGGAAGTTGGCCGCGGCGAAAAATGGGCGTGGTCACATAATACAGTGGGCGTGTCCATAACCCAGTGGGTGTGGCCAATTACAATTTTCTAGTAAGCCAAAGTCGGTGGGGCCATGTTTTCTCCCTGGGTATGAGTAAAGTGACCCTAAAAAAGCACACACACACACACACACACACACACACACACACATTAGCCAGTGTTCTCTCGCACAAAGTAGTGGTAGGTATTAGATTGTGAGCTCCCCTGAGAAAAGTCAGTAACATGACTGTTCTCTGCAAAGTGCTGCAGAAGATGTCAGTGCTATATAACTACATAATAATATGGTAGGGCATTAGACTATGGTAGGATTAGATTGTAAGATCCTCAGAGGATAGTCAGTGACATGACTACATACTCTGTGAAGTACTGCTGAAGATGGCAGTACAATATAGTACAGTAGTATGGCAGCATGGTGGCGTAGTTAGTGCTCTCGCCTTGCACCGCTGGGTTCCTGGTTCGAATCCCAGCCAGGGCACTATCTGCAAGGAGTTTGTATGTTCTCCCTGTGTCTGTGTGGGTTTCCTTAAGACACTCTGATTTCCTCCCACATCCCAACAACATACGATACAGATAAGTTAATTGGCTTCCCCTAAAAATTGGCCCTAGACTACGATACTTACATACACACATGACTATGGTAGGGATTAGATTGTGAGCCCCACTGTGGGACAGTTAGTGACAAGACAATACATACTCTGTACAGCGCTGCGTAATATGTTGGCGCTATATAAATAATTAGTATAAGTACAGTCAGTGGCGGCTCCAGGTTTTTTGGGAGGGGTGCTATGCAGGTGCTGGATTAATTTTTGTGGCTATAAAAAAAATGGGTGTGGCCATGACCGGATGAGGGTGGAGCTAACTGTAATTTAACGTGAACCTGAGGTGAGAGTGATAAGGAGGCTGCCATATTTATTTCCTTTTAAACAATACTAGTTGCCTGGCAGCCCTGCTGATCTATTTGACTGCAGTAGTGAACTGAATTACACCAGAAACAAGCATGCAGCTAATCTTATCAGTTCTGACAATATTCTAAGAAACCCCGACCTGCTGCATGCTTGTTCGGGGTCTATGGTTGAAAGAATTAGAGGCAGAGGACCAGCATGGCAGCCAGGCAACTGGTATTGCTTAAAAGGAGATAAATATGGCAGCCTCAATATTATTCTTACCTCGGGTTCGCTTTAAAAGTGCAACGCAAAGACAGTGGGCCCAAGTTTAGGTCACCCTTTCCCCAGAAAATTCACATAATTGTGCAGGTTTTCTCAAGAAAATACACGTAATGTGAGCAGATTGCCCAGAACATCAGAATCAGAATTTATTATCGCCAAGTACAACGGTGGATTGTACCCGGAATTGGTTTTGGCGCATACAGGGTCGTTGATGAAGAAACAAGAAATAGCATACAGTTAAGCATGGCACATACATAGGAAAAGCATACATAGGACAACATTACAGCTTGTGCGTACAATTAAGCAGAGTGCAGCATTGCATACAGTTAAGCATGGTACATACATATAAACAATAAAAACAATTAAAGCAAAAATAAAAAACAAGACAGAGAGCATTGCAGCATACACGTACAGTTAACGTAATACAACCATAGCAGGACATACACTGATAGCAGGAACAGAAAAGAGTGGGACTGGAGCAGCAGCCTGAGAGCTGATATGAGCGCTGCCATTTTCGGCACTGGACGCTACACAGCGACACGCTCCCAACAAGACAGGTGCTACCGATAGTCCACGGAAGTAGAGAGAAAGCTGAGGGGCATCATGATGGAGGCGGACAGCAGAGTTCACTCGGGTCAGGTTGCCCAAGGAGTAGCGCTCCTGATTTCAAGTCCGCACGGCTGGGTAATAAGGGTGCAGACACAGTGGGGGCCCTGTGGGGCCAGGGGGCACCTTTTCTGGGCAGCAATGGTGGACGTGGCTGCGATGGGGCAGCATCGGGTCCTCCATTGACGGTGGCGTGGCCGTGCTGGTGACCTGATCTCAGGGTGACCTGTGGTGGAGGGGGTCCAGCAGGGGCCGGGGCTGCGATGGCCGTTCCCTTGGTGACTGGGGAAGCCACTGCAGTATAGGCCTCCTCTGCACGCGGGGAGTGTCCCACATGCCCGTGCTGGTGTCCTGGTCTCAGGGCGACCCGTGGTGGAGGGGGTCCGACAGCCCCAGCAATCCTGGCTGTGGACAAAGGGTAACCTGCCCGGCGATGGGGTGGTCTCTGGCGGCGGCCCTGGACGGCTGCTGGAGCAGCCACCGGCCCCTGAAAATGTCGGAGCGGCGGCGCACGTGCTCAGCCCGCATGGCGGCCTCTTCCTAGGCGGCAGCCCCAGACGGCTGAGGGCAGTGTCGCTGCTGCCCTTCTCACTGTGGTCCCCGGCAGGAGAGATAGACCGCAGACAGCGTGGAGGCGAGCGGCGTCCCGGCTCCCCTGGCTGCAGCGAGTGGCGTCCCAGCTCCCGGCTCCCCTGGCTACTTCGAGCGGCGTCCAGATTCCCCTGGCTGCAGCGATCCCAGCTCCCGGCTGCCCTGGCTACAACGATCGGCGTCCAGGTTCCCCTGGCTTCAGCGATCCCCACCACGAGCACCTCCGAGGCCCCTGCATGATCCCCAGGTGGGTGGAGGTGGTCAGGAGGTTGCCAGCGGGGGAATTAGGGGGAAAGAAGAGAAAAGGACCGGAGCCCTGTGGCCGTGGCGTCCTCGCATGGCGCCATCTTAGATCTCATTCGTTAATAACATATATTCAATCGTGGCAGATTTGACCAGAAAATACATGTAATCATGTCGGCAGATTTGACCAGAAAATACATGTAATCATGTCAGCAGATTTGACCAGAACTACGAGCAATCATGTCAGCAGATTTGACCAGAACTACGAGCAATCATGTCAGCAGATTTGACCAGAACTACGAGCAATCATGTCAGCAGATTTGATCAGAAATACGAGCAATCATGTCAGCAGATTTGATCAGAAATACGAGCAATAATGTCAGCAGATTTGATCAGAAATACGAGCAATAATGTCAGCAGATTTGATCAGAAATACGTGCTATAATGTCAGCAGATTTGATCAGAAATACGAGCAAAAATGTCAGCAGATTTGATCAGAAATACGAGCAAAAATGTCAGCAGATTTGATCAGAACCACGAGCAAAAATGTCAGCAGATTTGATCAGAACCACGAGCAATCATGTCAGCAGATTTGACCAGAACTACGAGCAATCATGTCAGCAGATTTGACCAGAACTACGAGCAATAATGTCAGCAGATTTGATCAGAAATACGAGCAATAATGTCAGCAGATTTGATCAGAAATACGTGCAGTAATGTCAGCAGATTTGATCAGAAATACGTGCAATAATGTCAGCAGATTTGATCAGAAATACATGCAAAAATGTCAGCAGATTTGATCAGAAATACGAGCAATAATGTCAGCAGATTTGATCAGAAATACGTGCTATAATGTCAGCAGATTTGATCAGAACTACGAGCAAAAATGTCAGCAGATTTGATCAGAACTACGAGCAATCATGTCAGCAGATTTGACCAGAACTACGAGCAATCATGTCAGCAGATTTGACCAGAACTACGAGCAATCATGTCAGCAGATTTGACCAGAACTACGAGCAATCATGTCAGCAGATTTGACCAGCACTACGAGCAATCATGTCAGCAGATTTGACCAGAACTACGAGCAATCATGTCAGCAGATTTGACCAGAACTACGAGCAATCATGTCAGCAGATTTGACCAGAACTACGAGCAATCATGTCAGCAGATTTGACCAGAACTACGAGCAATCATGTCAGCAGATTTGACCAGCACTACGAGCAATCATGTCAGCAGATTTGACCAGAACTACGAGCAATCATGTCAGCAGATTTGACCAGAACTACGAGCAATCATGTCAGCAGATTTGACCAGAAATACGAGCAATAATGTCAGCAGATTTGATCAGAACAGTCTAACGGGCTGGGCTGAGTGACAGGACAGTCTGGCGGGCTGGGCTGAGTGACAAACAAGGCAGTCTGGCAGACAAGATAGAGGAGCCAGGCGCTGGAACGCAGGAGGTGACTGTGACAGGACTGGCAGAGCTTAAGAAGTTTAGGAAGAGAGACTGACAGAGTGGTGAAAGAAAGAGAGCATGCCTATGGCTAACAGAGCATGAGGCAGGGTGTGTATTACCTCCAGTCCATTGTCCTGGCCTGGCTGTTCTCTGCTCTGATGTTGACACTTTGCTGGGCTGGCTCTTTCATCTCTGACCCTGGCTGCAATACATGCTGGCTGTGGCTGTCTCTCGCTGTCTCTTGTCTCGCCCCTGTCAGCGTGTCTCTGTGCTGGGCTGAGTGTCACGCTCCAGTGCTCACTGACACTGTCCTCTGAATGCCCCCATTTGAATTCTCGCGCCAGAGCTGTGACAGTGACAGACAGGGGAGGATGGAATCAAACTTCACTAATGGCTGCACAGGGTGGAAGGAAGATGATTTCCCTGTCTCCAGCAGCAGGGGGAGGGTCCCCGAGGCCGCTGGTGCTCCATCCAGACCAGACCTGGCACAGTGGCACCAGGAAGAAGCTGAGGGAAGGCTGCAGGGGTGCTGTGAGGAATCTGACCTCTCTCTCAACACTCGGAGTGCTGCGCGAGGGAAACTCTGCATGCCGCCTGGTCTAGTGACGTCACTAACTAGACCACACCAGCGGCATGCAGAGTTTAGGATCAAGTCCCGGCCGGCCACTACCACTCTGCTGGAGGGCAGAGGGGGAGCAAGTTCACATGCATGTGCGTGTGTGTGTGTGTGCTCTCCGACACCCCCCCCCCCCCCCCCCTTCCACCAAAAAAAAAAATATATATTTTTTTTTTTTAATAAAAGTAAAAAAAAATGTAAAAATTATAAATGAACTTTAGGTGGCCGCCCCCCCCGAGGACCCGCCCATGGCACCGGCCCACGGGTGCCTCTTAATAGATACGTCCATGGCTCAGGCCCTGCTCTCGACAATCTCACCGCTGAATCCCCGCTGTCTCCTGTTGCAGCTCACTTGCTCTGCCTGTCTCTATGACGGCAGAGCCCTGTGAGTGGGTCAGGAGCCGATTTCATTGGCTCCTGGCCCTGTCTTTCAATGTAAGCAACTCCCATTGGCTTACATTGAAAGACAGGGTCAGGAGCCAATGAAAGCGGCACCTGATCGACTCACAGGAACTCTGCCATCATAGAGACGGCAGAGTGGGTGCCCAGGTTCCCGACGTGTGGCGGTGCCGGCGATTGCAGCGGGTATGTTCGGCGATCGTAAGGATTCCGCCATTTCTGAAACACTGATATCGAGTCGGAGGTCGGTGGTTAGGGCTAGGCACCAAAAGGGAGGTCTTAGGGTTTGGCACCACCAGGGGAGGTTTTAGGATAAGGCACCACTGGGAGGTTAGTAGAGGAGGATTCTGTGTGAGAGAAGGGTCAGGTTAGGCTGTAGTAAAATATCGGTAACATTTTCTGCTGTTTTATTATTGTTATTAACAATTATCATACGGCAATATTATTATGATAATAGACACCATCTACACTGTAAAAAACGAAGAATATTGGTAGATATTACCAATATTTGTATGAACGAAATGGATATTAATGATATCTTTATTAAGGAAACACTGTGCCCTTTTTTCCTTGCGCCACTTTTTCATGCACACTATTTTGGCACGTATCCCCCCCCCCACACACACACACTTGTGACTGCATGGGGAATCACTGAGCCATTTTCAATGAAAAGTTAAATGAGTAAGAAAGGCCCAATTCACAGCAAGATTAAAATGTGTATTCTCACTTGCTCATCCCTACTCAGTACCACTCCATCATCACAACATTCACAAGACCATGGCCCTTCACTGAGTCACAGAATATAGGCTTGGTTTTGCTGATATACGAATAGGAGGAGGGGAAGAGGGAGGTGGTTATTACTGTCATGACTTCCTCTATACTTGCCAAAGGGATGGAGGAGGGATTGGCATGAGCTCTATGGTCATTCCTTGAAGTGTCCACTGGAGTCTAGACCACTGACGTGACGCAGCAGCATTCCTTCATAAGCTGATGGAGACCAAGATAGAAGCTTTAGTATAATAGTAAAATGGGTATAACAGAGGCGCCAACAAGGATAAAATAATTAAAATCCGCTTAAAAGGGGGAAGTTGGTGGAGTCACCTCCCTCAGGTAAACAATGGCCAGACAATGAGACGTTACTATAATATTATAATAATAGACGTTACTAATATATATCTAAAGCATGAAACAAAACAAAAAGAAAATCCTAACAAGACCGCACCACACCAAATGTCCAAGAATACTTAATGAGCTTTATTAACCACTTCCGGATTCTCGGTACGTATATACACGCCCCTGAATCCAGAAGTGTATACCAGAGCGGCCGTTCCATGTCAGCTCACGGAGGGTGTCTCCGTGAACACCCTGCGAGCCGATCGGCGGCTCGCAGGGTAAATGTAAACACACGGGGAAGATCTTCCCCGGTGTTTACATGTATACGGCGCTGCTGCGCAGCAGCGCCGTAGAGGAGATCGGTGATCCCCGGCCTCTGATTGGCCGGGGACCGCCGGCACCTGATAGGCTAAAGCCTATCCCATCAGGCGCAGGACGGAACTCCGTCCTGCGCCGCTCACAGGGGGAGGGAGAGGGAGGGAAGGGGAAGGAGGCCAGGAAGCGCTGCGGAGGGGGGCTTTGAAGAGCCCCCCCCCGCAAGCGCAAGCAGCCGGCGGCGATCAGACCCCCCCAGCAGGACATCCCCTTAGTGGGGAAAAAAGGGGGGAAGTCTGATCGCCCTGGCTGCTAGCTGATCTGTGCTGTGGGCTGGAGAGCCCACGCTGCACAGATCAGCATAAAATGTCATGGTGTGGAAGTGGTTAAAGTATATAGTTGCACAAGCAGGGTCGGACTGGGCCACAGTAGTACAGTTTTTTCCCTTGGTGGGCCCCGCCTCCAGGTCTCTGGTGGGCCCCCCTTCTTGTCTGACAGAGCTCCAATTGCTGCCTGCAGCACAAAAATTCTCTTCTCAGTGCTGTAATCCCTCATGCTGAGGAGCTGTAGGCCTCGATGCAAATTTTACAATGGGGTCCCCCAAGCTCTTTATACATAACAAATTGATACAACGCACCAAAACCTGCCAATGGCAACTACAGTTTCAGAGGTGCAAGAAAGGGATGGGAAATAGCTTGTTAATGATTCCCACTGTTCAAAGTATCTATAGAAGTGATTATTATGAGCGCAGGACCAATAGAGAGGTAATACTGTAGTTGAGGGAGGGCCCTTCGGGGCCCCTTTGGCCCAAGGGTCCTAATGCGGTCACAACCTCTGCAACCTCTGCGGTCGCAACCTCTGCAAAGTAGGACATTACTTTATATTGAAGGAGGGGACTCTATGCAATGTTTTGCTGGGCAGCAGTGTCTCTGAATTACAATGCTGCTAAGATCATGTACATTTGGCCCTGTCCATAATACATCATGACCATGCCCACCTTCTGGTGCATGGTCACGCCCATTTTTTCACTGCAATCATGGGATGTGTGGGCCCCAGGTTGAAATCTCTTTGGTGGACCCCCAGTGTCCCAGTCCGACCCTGTGCACAAGGATAATAAAAACAATTAAAAACAACAAAGGTTCCAGGTACACACATGTATAAATTACGAAATATAGAAAAATCAATGAATAAATCGGCCCAAACCCTTCCTTCTGATCCAAGGTAAATGATAGGTAAATGTGGGATGAGTAAAGTAACCAGTGCAGAACTAAATAAATCAATAGATCAGGATCAAAGGCCAGAAACAAAGTGCAAGTGTGAACAAGGTGCCTGAAGTGCAAACAAGGTGCTGGTAGTGCAATGGTAGAGGCAATAGCCACAATAGAGTGCAGCAAGTCACCCCTAAAAGGGGTGAATGAAAAGTGTGTATGGTCCACAAGGACCCAGTGGGTAAAAAGGACACAGTGCAAAAAAGAGTCTCACCACAATGAAGAAGATGGAGGAGGAAGGGCTGTGTGTGCCTGGAAAGCCTGCCTTTGCGATTCGCAGCTCCAAATGGCTTCTATGGCATAATAGATGGCGTCCCCAGTAAATATAGGAAGTGCGTCACAGGCAGGGGGTGGGTCATCAAGGTCGCAGTGTACGTGGCCACGTACACAAAGACGAAAGGCTGCGCTTACTTGGAGCACAGCGCTCCGTCCCCTAGCTGGTGAAGGTTCAAATCAGGATGTATCAGCAACTAACAAACGGCCTGGTAAGTTTCAGACTTCAATCTGTTTTTTTGCCCTATTTTTTTACTTGTCCAGCAGTGAAGGTCTTCTTTGAGTTGGTAGTTAAGGATATTGAGGGATTACGAGGGAGGCAACATTGCAAGGATAATCTAACTAAGGAAGAAAGGAAAGCATTAAACGAATTGTCAAAATGCAAGGATGTGATAATACGGGAAGCTGACAAGGGGGGGGGGGGGGGGGGTGACGTGGTGTTGTGGTCTATGCATGAATATGTGAAGGAGGCGATGAAACAACTAAAGAATAACAAGTTCTACAGAACTTTGAAATCTAATGCATGTGAAACCTTCAAATGTGAACTAGATTCCTTCCTAGATGGTGCTAAGGAGAGTGGCATCATCTCTCAAAGGGAGCAGATGTTTTTAACATTACAGAAACCAGTCACTCCCACATTCTATCTACTTCCCAAAATACATAAAAATCATACACATCCGCCAGGTAGACCGCTCTTTTTAGATAGTATGCCTGATTGGTCAATTTGTATCTGATCAGGGGTATATAAAGTGGTGTGTCTATCTAACATGTCATTATGAGCTTGCAGCTTGACAAAGAAGCATTCGAAACAGCGGGCTGTAGCTGCGTTTAAGCCCATTTTTTTGGCATGTGATTTTAATTAAGTGTCTGAATAAAGAGCTATTTCTTCAAGAGTGGTGCTGCTGATCTTGGTTTCTTTAATATATATATATATATATACTATGAAGCGGGATAGTGACCCGTGAAACACGTTGGACACTTGGAGCTGTTTCAATAAATGTTACTGTTATTATTGTAACGTCTCATTGTCCAGTCATTGTTTACCTGAGGGAGGTGAGTCCACCAACTTCCCCCCTTTTAAGAGGATTTTAACTATTTTATCCTTGTTGGGTCCTCTGTTATACCCATTTACTATTGATCTAGTCCACTCTCGGTGGAGGGGTGTATCCCCATTTTTTCTGTCTACAGAGAGCAACTTTTTACTACCTGAGTGGGGTCAGGTCACAATTCTCCCCACCTGCCTTTTCAGTGGTTGCCTTTGCGGCGACCCATGTTTGTGAGTATAACCGTTCGTTTATGTATTATACCTCCTTTCATTTGATATACTACACCATATTGGGATCTCGGTTTCATTTTTGTCTTTTTAAGCCAGAAGCTCTAGTATGACATCCTTGGTAAAACCTCCGGGGCCTGGTAAGTTTAATAGGGAAGAAGAGGGTGGGAGTACAATGTTAATAGGGAGATGTAAATAAGAAAAGTTATTTATGAGTTTTACAATGGCTAAAATCTGCATTGCACAGAGGAGGCTCCAGGGTGGAGTGGGGGCTTTGTCAGTGCTATAGCACCCCCAGCAGTTCCATAGCACCCTCAGAGCTCCCCTATGAAGCAGCAGCCAGTCCAGTGAGTAGAGTTGTCCCAAACGGTTCAGCCACGAACATATTCACGTGAACATCGGTGGTTCGCGTTGCCGTCGAAACGCAAACTTTATAGCGAGTTCAACCCACCCCTATACTACATCATTGGGCTAAACTTTGACCATCTACATCACAGTCAGCAGACACATGAGAGCCAATCAGGCTGCACTCCCTCCTGGAGCCCCCCTCCCCTGCTTATATAAAGCAGCTGCATCGGCCATTATCTCACTCGGTGTTGCTGCAGTATTGAGAGAAGGGAGAGAGTTGCCGCAGAGATTAGGGAAAGCTTAGTTAGGCTCTTGTAGCTTGCTCCTAGCTGATATTTGTTGTTGAAAAGCACCACAAAAAGAGCTCTTTTCAAAGCTAATGTTCTTGTGAAGTTTTTTTTTTTTGTGTGTGCCACTGACACTGCATTATACAGCCCTGTGTGTCGCAGCTGGCCCTTGCTAATTGCTATACTGTGCAAGGCCCTGCACATTCAGTGCCTACCTTTTCACTACACCTGTGTGTGACCGCTGCACATTTATAATACCAGTCCGACCGTGCATACCTGTTCATGTTCACTACACCTGCGTGACAGCACACAGTATTAAATAATACCAGTCACTACATAACTGTTCACTGCACCTGTGTGTGACCGCTGCACATTTGTAATTCCAGTCTGACCGTGCATACCTGTTCATGTTCACTGCACCTGCGTGACAGCACCCAGTGTTATATAATACCAGTCACTGCATAACTGTTCACTGCACCTGTGTGTGACAGCTGCACTTTTGTAATACCAGTCCGACCATGCATACCTGTTCATGTTCACTGCACCTGCGTGACAGCACGCATTGTTATATAATACCAGTCACTGCAAAACTGTTCACTGCACCTGTGTGTGTGACAGCTGCACTTTTGTAATACCAGTCCGACCGTGCATACCTGTTCATGTTCACTGCACCTGCGTGACAGCACTCAGTGTTATATAATACCAGTCACTGCATAACTGTTCACTGCACCTGTGTGTGACAGCTGCACTTTTGTAATACCAGTCCCACCATGCATACCTGTTCATGTTCACTGCACCTGCGTGACAGCACGCAGTGTTATATAATACCAGTCACTGCAATACTGTTCACTGCACCTGTGTGTGTGACAGCTGCACTTTTGTAATACCAGTCCGACTGTGCATACCTGTTCATGTTCACTGCACTTGCGTGACAGCACGCAGTGTTGTTATATACCAGCAGTCACTGCAACCTGTTCACTGCACCTGTGTAACCACACATTGTTGTACTAGCAGTAAACTTTTCACTGCACCTGTGTAACCGCACATTGTATTAGTCAAGTCAGTGCATACCTTTCACTTCATCCCCTTCAATATGGACAAAACAAGAGGCAGAGCCAGAGACAGGCCACCTGGCAGGTCTCTTCGAGGTCGCGCTGTCATGATTTCGTGCGGCCCTCGACCAAAGTACAGTGTTCAGAAGAAGGCACGTGCCATCAACCCCCAATATTGTCAGGACGTAGTTGACTATTTAACAAAGAACACCTCATCTTCCTCAGCTTCCACACGGTAGCGTGACATATCTTCCTTCTCCTGCTCTGATTTTGGCACCCCACTTAACACTCTGTCTGCAGCCATTACCAAAGTGCCATCATCCCAGGGCTCAGCGGTGTGGACATTTTTTTGTGTGTCTGTCTCAGATGAGAACAATGCCATCTGTACTCTCTGCCACCGAAAATTGAGCCGTGGAAAGACCAAGACCCGCGTAGGGACAACTACCTTACGAAGGCACATGATTACAAAGCACAAACTGCAATGGGATGACCACCTGAGGAAAATCAGCACACAAAAGCAAAGCCACACACTGCAGTGTAAGATACCATCACGCAATTATTTCTCAAAAAAGGCGATGCACAAACTGTACCGTGATGTTGAAAGGCAAGTGGTGTCATCTCTGGCACACAGCATTGGGTCAAGGGTCCATCTGACCACGGATGCCTGGTCTGCAAAGCACGGTCATGCCTGCCCGAAAACTTAGTCAGTCCCCACACACAGCATCTCTGCCTGCACGCTGTGTGACTGCCTGCCACAAGACTAAGTTGTTCCCCACATAGAATCTCTGCCTGCAGGCTGCTCTGCCACCAGCAACAGGGTCCAGGACTCCAGGTGGATTCCTGAATTTTTAAGGCCACTGCTAGCAGCGGCCGCTATAATAATGTTTTCTGGTGCGTGTACATGCCTGCCTAATTTTTCTGGCTGCACTGCGGCTGCTACAACAAAACAAAAGGCATGTACATATGTCAAGTCCCCTTCGTGATCGTTACCTTGCCGCGGTGAAGGGGCTTACGTATCACAATGAAGCAATGACCGGCTAAATGAGTGTGTTGGGGTTGGGGGGCACACCTGACCCAAGAAGATAATAAGGTCATTGCTTCATTGTGGACAGACCAAATTTGATCAGCTGGACACTCAGTCACTGTTGTTCTGTCATTGAGCTACCTAAGCCCAACCATTTGGGCTTGAAAACCGCCATCGCCTGCACTCTCGCCATGGTGCGCACCAGTCCAGCACGACCGTCACTACGCAAACAGCTGTTGGCGGTGTGTTACACAGTGAGTTTCGTCTGTCAGTGTGAAGCAGTACACTAATTACAATACCTGATTGATGTATACACATGCAAGATGTTTTAAAGCACTTTAGGCCTCCAATTCAAATAAAAGGTTATTTCTGCCCCTAAACCCTGCTGTGTGTAAAATCCGGATTTTTCTCTGGGACTTTTGGCATGTATTCCACTCCGCCATGCCCCCCTACAGGTGTTAGACCCCTTAAAACATCTTTTCCATTACTTTAGTGGCCACAATTAATGTTTGTTTTCAAGGTTCGCCTGCCCATTGAAGTCTATGACGGTTCAAAAGTTTGCATGTTCGCGAACTCTTTACGCCTGTTCACATTCGAGGTTCGCGAACCTAAAATCGGAGGTTCAAGACAACTCTACCAGTGTGAGAGGGAGTCACTCACCTCTCTGCTCTCCTCCAGTGTTGAAGCTTCCTTTTTCCTTCTGTCATCAGCCTCCACTGTGTATGAGCTTTTGCAGCCAGAGTTTCCTATCATGTGATTCACCGGTACTACACCCATTTTTCAGTGCATGGACACACTCATTTCAGCAGCTACCCTGCCAGCCAAAGTGTGCAGTGGCACCCCTAGGCATGGCTATACCTGGAGCGGTGCACTCCTGTTTGGTTTGTTACAAGTATGCCTTCCCTCACAGAAATGGCAGAGAAAGGCATAATGGTAAGTCTCCAGTTTCTCTGGATTGGGGAAGTGTGTTTTGTAAAATAATAACTGTTGCATCTTTATATAAGACCAAGTGATTCCCAATTTAAAAATTATTGTGTGACAATCTCTAGAGTTGCTACAGTAATTATTTAAAGAAGGGTGTGAAATAATCTCTCCCTTATAGCAGCCCATAAAAAAAACACTAGTTTGCATCAAGATTAGAGTAATAATTAAGCATATGTGTTCCCCAGATGTTGAGGGTTAAATAGCCATAAGCTCCCAGATTCCATAATTAAGTAGCTGTGCGCCATTCGGATACCACTTTTGGTATCCTGGAGGAGGCGTCCCAAGATGTGATGTGTGTAAGGGATAATGTCAGCAGGATAAAACATAAATAAATAGGCTTACCTCTAAAGGAAGGGGGTAGCCCAAATAACTAAATAAAATTTTAATAGAAACCAGACACTTGACTTGAATAATAATGTGTTTTGCAGATCGCAGTCCGCTTCCTCAGATCAAATAACAAAAGTGTCTTAAAGAAAATCTGTAATGACAAAATCCTATTGAGGCTTCCCCCGTCCTCCTCAGTCCCACGGTGGTGGTGAAAATCCTCCCGGAGCGGCGACGATGTAAATATTTACCTCCGTGGATCCAGCGCAGGCGCAGTATCTTCTCTTCCCATGGAGATAGGTGGATCTGCGCAGTAGAGCGGACCTGACGGAGATCGACTATTTCCGCCTATCTCCGTCAAAAGAGCCAAAACAGCGCCCCCGCTGGATCCTGGAAAGGTAAATATTAAACAGGCTGTCGGATTTGTCGCGCCGGCTTTGAAGGGCTGCAGCAAGACCCCCGTGGGACAGAGTAGGACGGGGGAGCTTCATTAGGATCCTGAGGCTTCCCCCTCCCGAGGTGAGTACCCCCCAGGGGACATTTTTCTTGTTACAGTGTCTCTTTAATACTAGTGTTTGGAAGCAAGGAGTGCCTCTACGTCATAGATAATGTGTTTCCAGGATTGCAGTCCATTTCCTCAGATCAAATAACAAAAGTGTCTTAATACTAGCGTTTTGCAAGCAGGGAGCACCTCTATGTCATAGAGGTGCTCCCTGCTTGCAAAACCTGCCCATAATATTGGGCAAATGTGTACTGTAGAGGAGAGTAGGAAGGCTTTGTTCACCCCAAAGTTATAACATGTGAGCTGCAATTGCTCAGGCAAAGACACGTGTATGCAGGTTCTGGGTTTTTCTGGGGCATACCAGTCTACATGGTTTTAAAATTAAAAATGTTTGGGTTTGGTCTGGGAGTAAACTGTTACATTTTTTTTACTGTGTTTTTAATGAGATTTGAGAATGTAAATGTTAAGTTGAACAAATTCCTTTGGGAAACATGCATATTGTATATTGATGCATAGGTGTGCTAATGAGCTAAAACAACTGAAAATCCCCCCCTCACCACTCCAAGTTTAAAAGTGCATTTCCCTGACAAAGCATTAAATTCAATTTTTACAAACACTGAAAGATTCTCTAAATATCAGTCCCATTTACTTAAATGTACTATTGGCTAACTTCCGAAAAGTCAAAGGCCCAATGTGCAATTCACTTTTTCTCCTGAGTTTCCACCTAGGTGATATTTTCACACTTTGCCAAAAATGCCTTTTAAACCACCTGCAAGTAAAAAAATACTCAAAATTATTTTTATTGTACGTTTTTCACCAACTTTGAGGCACTTTTTCAATTGTAAAATGCTTAAATGTTATTTTAAAAAGAGAATGAAATTTTCTCCTAGGAGATAACTCAGGAGAAAAAGTCAATTGCATATGGGCCAAAGTTTTTTTAGTATCACTAGGAAAATTCAAGCATCAGTTTTATCCTATTTGCCATTGTAAAATAGTGACAAGTCCCTATGCAGGTACCATGGAGTGATCTTAAACTGGCTCATAGTCCTCGGGTGGTTATGAAGCGTACATGCAAAAAGGGCGTCGGGGAAAAAAGGGCGTGGGGTGTAAACGATAAGTGGTAATAGCGTTTATAAAAATATTGTGTTGTATTTTGTTTACAAATAATGTTTTACAAATTAAAAAACATGTAATAATGTGTATGAAATTGTAAATTGTGAAAACAATAATCTTCCCTGTTTTAAAAGTGAAACTTATAATTACGTTTCTTAAAAAAAACGATAATATATGTTTAATTGTTATAATTGTATATTATTGTGAATAACCTTCATTTATCGTTTATTCATATAATAAAATCTGAAAATATTGTTTATAACAATGAAAAAAAAAATATAAGTCTGTTCGTAATAACTGTTGTAAAACATTAGTAAACCTTACTAACATTTTACTACAACTAAACCTAACCCTACCTGTACCTATCCCTAACCCTTAGACATCCCTGGTGGTGCCTAACCCTAAGACCCCCTGGTGTTGTCTAACCCTAAGACCCCCTGGTGGTGCCTAACCCTAAATCTCCCCTGGTGGTGCCTAACCCTGGTGGTGTCTAACCCTAAGACTCCCCTGGTGGTGCCTAGCCCTAAATCTCCCCTGGTGGTGCCTAAGCATAAGACCCCCCTGGTGGTGCCTAACCCTAAGACCCCCCTGGTGGTGCCTAACACTAAATCTCCCCTGGTGGTGCCTAACCCTAAGACCCCCCCTGGTGGTGCCTAACCCTAAATCTCCCCTGGTGGTGCCTAACCCTAAGACCCCCCTGGTGGTGCCTCACCCTAAAACCCCCCTTAGTGATCGCTTTATTGTGTGGAGAATAATGTTTTACAAATAGTGACTGTAAAAAATATATTACAATTTATGTTGCGTACTGATCACTTTATTTTGTGAATAATAATGTTTTACAAACAGTAAGGGATACAATTTTAATTAATGTTTTAGTTAAATACAATAAATATGTTTAGTATTTTTGTAAATGTTCTTAGTCACAGGCGCATTTTGTAAACATAAATCATCACAAATGCCATTAGAAAACATTAAAAATCTCCGGGCGCTGTTTGAAAACGTTAATAATCTCCGGCGCCCTTTTTTCCTGTTCGGCGCCCATCAAACGATATTTGTTATGGGAGTGAATGGCGGCTCCCTTTTTGTCCACTTGCCTCATCTGCCCAAATTTCCTGCTTTCGGTTATGAAACAGTTATTTGTTTTACTGTGTCTGTCTACTCTTAATGGTGTTATGATGATGACTTACCATATTTTTCACCGGATAAGACGCACTTTTTCTCCCCCCAATACAGAACCACTGACCCGCCGCCACGTAGGAGATTCCCTGCCTTTCTGTGCCTGCTCCCCCGTGCCTGCCTTCCTCCCTGCCTCCCGCTTGAGTCTCCTGGCCCCCCCGGGTGAAGTGTCAATAGCGGCAACTTACCTTTGGCATGCTCCCGCGCTGATCCCAGATCATTGCGCTGCCCCCCCGCTAGCCTCCTCTGCCTCCCCCTTGCGTCTCCCCCCCCCCCCCCCCAGGTGTTGGAGTAAGTAGCAGCAGCTTACCTCCACAATGTGCCCGCGGTGACTGCAGACATCAGTCTCCCCGGCACTTCTTGCTCTAGTGACCGGCTTGAACTGTGTGTCATCAGTTCAAGCCGGTCACTAGAGCGAGAAGTGCCGGGGAGACGAATGTCTGCAGTCATCGCGGGCACATTGCGGAGGTAAGCTGCCGCTACTTACTCCAACACCCGGGGGGCGGAAACGCAAGGGGGAGGCAGAGGAGGCTAGCGGGAGGCAGTGCATTGATCTGGGATCAGCACGGGAGCATGCCAAAGGTAAGTTGCTGCTATTGACACTTCACCCGGGGGGACCAGGAGACTCAAGCGGGAGGCTGGGAGGAAGGCACACGGGGAAGGCAGGGGGGCACAGGAGCACACAAGGACACATGGGGGGCACAGAAGGACACATGGGGCACATGAGGACACACAGGACACATGAGGGGCACAGGAGGACATATGGGGGCACAGGAGCACACACAGGAGGACACATGGGGGCACAGAAGGACACATGGGGGGCACATGAGGACACACAGGAGGACACATGGGGGCACAGAAGGACACATGGGGGCACAGGAGGACACACAGAAGGACACATGGGGGATATGGGGGGCACAGGAGCACACATGAGGACACACAGAAGGACATGTACAAGACGCTTCTGGAATATGGACGCACCAGGATTAGTATTCTTTTCCCCTGGTTTTTGTTCTCCAAACTTGGGTGCGTCTTATATTCCGGAGCGTCTTATACGGCGGAAAATACGTTAATTAGTACTATCCTTTTGAAGGTCAAAGTGTGGGAGCTCCAGCTCAAATAGTGGGTATTGCCTATTACACTTCTTGAAACATTGACAGTCTGTGCATCTCAAATATCTCAGCTCTGTCTTCTGATGATAAAATACATTTATGCTAGGAAGTACCAAAAACACCAGGATATTTTGTAGTGCACCAAAAGGAACATAAAATCCCTCTCCCGAAAGCACTATAAAGTAGAGTCTTGCCTTCTTAAAACAGAAAGTAATTGCAATGAATCACCAGGACTCATGCTGTCTGCAGCCAACCTTTGAGTTCACATGATTATCTCCAACAGCTAAAAGGTAATGAAAGTCTTCCATGTAGAGGACTCTGCTAGTAGCGTAAAGAATATCGATTTAGAGCTGGCTATGCAGTGCAGTCTAAGTTTGCTCTTGTATATCACACTGGGAGCATTCTCATTCCAATTATCAGCTTGTGGAAATCCCTTTATTAAACAAGGAAGGAAATTACTACGCTGAAAGTCTGCAAATTATGATTGTTCAGCCTAATATGGCAAAGCTTACAAGTTATGCAGCAGTTGGATTCTGCCAGGGTGAAGAACAGCCCAGGTGTGCAGGAGCTGCAAAAAGCCAGGTAGTACTGTTTAGCAAAAGCTCTGTCTGTCTGCATAATTATCCCCATCCATTTACACTGAAATGAACATCAAAACAACATTTGAACATTCATGTATCTCTATTCATTGGCACAGACAACAATGAGATCTTAGCATTCTATTTTTAAACAGCACTGTGTAATGATACAAACAAATAGTCGGATCTAATGGATAAATACGTGTATGACAATTGTATTATTTTTAATATATTGTATGTTGTCTAAAATGTATTTATTGTATGTAAATTAATGAACTATCTTCAGGAAAATATTAGTTGACTTTAACATTCCCTTTAGAGACACATATTTAAATAAGTTGGAAATTAAAATGGGCATGGATTTATCCAATAGTAGCATGCCGGTAAATTTCCCATATCCTACTATGTCCTTTTATTAGTAGAATATTGATAAATTTACAGATATTCTATTATTACTTCACCTAGCCTAACTCTCACATTACCCTATCACATGCCTAACACTAACCTCCCCCACCCATGCCTTCACTAACCCCCCCCCCCCCCCACACACACACACACACACACACCTACAGCTCACACTTCACTCTTCACGGCTATAGCCGCAATTGTCCTGGTGCCCAAAAGATCTTTCCTAGTGCCATTAAGGTTTTGGTCAGGCATTATGATGAGTACTACATGCCTTGACATCTGGGGCACAGTGGTCGGAGATTTGGAGCTCATGCCCAGGATTTTCTGCCCTAACGATGTGCCTGGTAATGGGTGTAGAAGACTCATTGATGTGCATGAGCAGAGAAGACTAGGTAGTCTGGTCTGATCCCACAGGAGAGCTAATGTAAAAGTTAATGTTGGCCATAAGAGAATAGTGTCATTACACATAGTGCAATAAAGACTGAGGCATATGAGACTTTATAGCTTCAGACCAATCACAATACCCATGTTCTCTCTTCCCTGTTCACCACTAAAAGTACCTAAAATAGGTATGTGAGTATCTAAACCATCAAGAAAAGGGGGGAGGAAGTGCAAACAAGTGATATTCTGACCAAAAACCTTCGCGAGAAGAGTTTAAGTTGGTGCAATAGGAAATTCACGTTATTATACAAAATATAAATATATGAAACTGGATGTCAAACAGCCAATATAAACCCACCCACCCACAACCATAAAAATCTAAAAGCCCATGGAGCGTAGACCCACTAATGTAACGTCACCAGCGTAAGGGCATTCGCTGGCTGGTATTGCAAATGATGCCTTGGAGAGAGCTGGCCAAAAGTGAAGTCCACTGGTCACAGATTGTGGCAAATACGGTACTTCACTCGCTCAGATAATGGTTGGTAAGTGCAAAAGTCCCAATCACTTGACCTCTAGAAAGTAGCACAGATGTTGAAGCATTCCCATTCGCAGACTTGTCTCCAATGTTGAGCATGTAGGCAGGGAAGTGAGGCAAAAAGGGTGCAGCTTGGCGCAATTAAGCGTGTCAAGAAGCGAGGTACAAGGGGTATTATTCAGGAAGTCTGTCAAAAACAAAGCATGTAAAGCAATATCCTGCATCTGCTCAGCAGATAATTACCTGCCTCATGATCTTGTCATCAAAACTTCCTTGTGCACGCACCGCCTCAATGATTTATAGGCCATCCGCCAACTCCTCACGGTCCACTGTTGTGTAATCCAAGTGGATAGTGGCAATTAAAAGGTGCTGGCATCACTCGGTCCCACAGCTTAGTGAAGAGCCAGCCAAGGACGCCGGCGTGTCTCTAGCAAAAGCGATACCGTAACGCCAGCACTCACACACTGAGTTACGTGTGTGTTACGTCGGGTCATCTGAACCATGAAGCAATTGATGGAGGGGGCCTGCAATCAACTTCAATCCAGGGATTACTCCCATGTAAAGTATGTGACCTAAATCCGGTTTTACTTTCTGAAATATGTTGTTTTACAACAATCTCTTTAAATGCAGAGCAAGCATGGGGGAAGCTTTTTTCCCCTTTTATCGTGACAGTGGTTTCCTCCTTGCTTGATCATCATGATCCAACTTCTTGTTTACTTGTGTCAGGTTATGTATGCATCCTAGCACCATGAGGATAAATGCAGGGCCACAATTAAGCCAAGCAGAACTTGCTATCACTGTGCTTACTTCTTGCTACCAGATACCACAGGACAATATCAGATGTTTTGTGTAGTCCATGCCTCCAAAGATCAGACCTCTTTTGGCAACTCAAGGGAGACCTACATAATGTTAAGCCCATGGTGTGTGTGTGTGTGTGTGTGTGTGTGTGTGTGTGTGTGTGTGTGTGTATTTGAATGTTAAGGGGGGAGGGGTATGTTAGGTAATTAAGGCACAAATTAACAGATATAATGCTTGTAAAAGGAGCTAGATCAGCACTGGGCAAACTATGGCCCATATCCGGCACATGGTCCTGGCGGAGCCCTATGGCCACGGAGACTCGACGCAGGAAGCAATGATTAGGTGAGTGTTTACCCTCTGCTCACAACTCTGCAGGGAGGGAGGGAGGAGGGAAGGTATTTTAGGAATGCGTCCCACAGTTGGCATCATAGTTTGCCAAGCTCTGAGCTAGATGGTGGATGTACTTATTATATATGCATTTGTTGTAAGAGGAGAAATGATGGCTCTACCTTTTATGTTAGGCATGATTGTTGCACTTGTCATGGGGTGATGAGTATGATGGCTGCACTTGTTATACTTGCTGTATTTATTACATGTGTTCTTGTGTTAGGCATATGATGGCCACATTGATAATATGGCGACCATGGTGTACAAATAGAGATGGGCCAAACCTCCCGCAAAAGTTCGGTTCGCGCGAACTGCAATAGACTTTAATGGGGAGGCGAACTTGGAAAACTAGAAAAATTTATGCTGGCCACAAAAGTGATGGAAAAGATGTTTCAAGGGGTCTAACACCTGGAGGGGGGCATGGCGGAGTGGGATAGACGGCAAAAGTCCCGTGGAAAAATCTGGATTTTAGGCAAAGCAGCATTTTAAGGGCCGAAATCACATTGAATGCTAAATTGCAGGCCTAAAGTGCTTTAAAACATCTTGCATGTGTATACATCAATCAGGGAGTGTAATTAGAGTACTGCTTCACACTGACACACCAAACTCACTGTGTAACGCACCGCAAACAGCTGTTTGCATAGTGACGGCCATGCTGCACTGGTGCGCACCATGGCGAGATTGCTCTTCCTCACTCAGTGATATCAGGTAATGTCTGACTGCCTTATCAACTTTCGATGGTTCTTTCTCTACCATTGGTAAAGCTTACATCTATTTTTTTAAATACTTGTTCTGCTTGCTGTTTAGTACCTGCAACGAGAATCTTTTATGGAGGGCAAGTCTGCCATTGCGAGTCACCATGGGTAATGGCCGGGGAATCCTGGTTCGATTCCAGTCCAGAGTGGGAGCCTAAGAAACGTTTACCACCACCACACATCCAAGGAAGGCAGCAGGCACGCTGTGGGTAAAGGAGCAGGAACGGCTACCACACACATCCGAAGAAGGCAGCAGGCATGGCATGCACGTCCCGAGGTAGGGACCAAAAATAACAATACAGGAGGACTTTCGAGGCCCTGCTGAAAGGGACACTGATAGACTTTACTACCTTTAATGAGAATCTGTTATGGAGGGCAAGTCTGTCTGCCATTCAAGTGAAAGGTATGCACTGACTGCCAGGTATAATACAATGTGCAGTGAAAGATGCAGTAAAAGGTATACAGTGACTGCAAACAGCTGTTTGTGTAGTGACGGCCGTGCTGGACTGGTGCGCACCATGATGAGAGTGCAGGTGATGGCGGCTTTCCAGCCCATATGGTCGCCAGGCTGAGGTAGCTGAATGACAGAACAGTGACTGTCCAGCTGATCAAATTTGGTCTGTCCACAATGAAGCAACGACCTTATTATCTTTGATGTGCTACCCCCCGAGACACTCATATAGCCGTCGGTCATTGCTTCATTGTGATACGCAAGCCCCTTCACCGTGGCAAGGTAATGATCATGAAGGGGAATGGGCACATGTACATGCCTTTTGTTTTGTTGTTGCAGCCGCAGTGCAGCCAGAAACATTAGGCAGGCATGTACACGCACCAGAAAAATTATCATAGCTGACGCTGCTAGCAGCAGCCTTAAAAATTCAGGAATCCGCCTGGAGTCCTGGACCCTGTTGGTGGCAGTCAAGCGGCCTTCGGGCACAGGTGCTGTTTGGGGAGCGACTTAGTCTTGTGGCAGGCAGCCACTCACATGGCGTGCGCGCAGAGATGCTGTGTGTGGGGACTGACTTGATCTTCGGGCGGGCAGTAGCCCTCCGGGATCCATGCCTCATTCATTTTGATAAAGGTGAGGTACTGAACACTTTTGTGACTTAGGCGACTTCTCTTCTCAGTGACAATGCCTCCAGCTGCGCTGAAGGTCCTTTCTGGCAGGACGCTTGAGGCAGGGCAAGACAGAAGTTGGATGGCAAATAGGGACAGCTCTGGCCAAAGGTCAAGACTGCGCACCCAGTAGTCCAAGGGTTCATCGCTGCTCACAGTGTCTACATCCACACTTAAGGCCAGGTAGTCAGCTACCTGCCGGTCCAGGCGTTGGTGGAGGGTGGATCCAGAAGCGCTAAGACTAAAGAATGTCCGCATGTCCGACATCACCATGAGATCGCTGGAGCATCCTGTCCTTGCCTGCGTAGACATGGGAGGAGAATTACTGTCAGTAGTACCTTTATTGCATTGTGCTGTGACATCACCCTTAAACGCATTGTAAAGCATAGCTGTCAGCTTGTTCTGCATGTGCTGCATCCTTTCTGCCTTCTGGTGAGTTGGTAACATTTCTGCCACTTTGTGCCTATACCGAGGGTCTAGTAGCGTGGCCACCCAGTACAGCTCATTCCCCTTGAGTTTTTTTTATACGGGGTCCCTCAACAGGCTGGACAGCATGAAAGACGCCATCTGCAAAAAGTTGGATCCAGACATACTATCCATCTCCTCTTGCTTTTCCTCAGTGACGTCAGTTACGTTCTACTCCTCCCCCAGCCACAAACAATACCACGGGAACGTCAAACAGTACAAGCCCCCTGCGACGCCTGCTGCGGTTGTTCTTCTGCCGCTGCCTCCTCTTCCTCCAAAGTAACACCTTCCTCGTCATCCGAGTCTGACTCCTTTTCCCCACATGACTCTTCCTCCTCCTCCCCCCCCCTCTGTGCTGCCGCAGGTGTTGAAGAAACATCTGATTCTGATGAAAATTGCTCCCACAACTGTTCCTGCCGTAACGGTTCCTCTTCACGCTCCTCCACAGCTTGATCCACCACTCTACGCACGGCACGCTCCAGGAAGTAAGCGTATGGGATCAAGTCACTGATGGTGCCTTCACTGCGACTCACCAGGTTGGTCACCTCCTCAAACGGCCACATGAGCCTGCATCATTTCGCATCAGTGTCTAGTTCAGGGGCCAGAACATCCTCATCTCCCCAGATTACGTCCTTCTACTGAAATAGTAGAGGTACTGGGTGATGGCTTTCTCCTGTTCTAGCAGGCGAGAGAACATGACCAGGGTCGAATTCCAGCGAGTCGGGCTATCACATATCAAGCGTCTCACCGGCAAGTTGTTTCTCCGCTGAATGTCCGCAAAGCGTGCCATGGCCATGTAAGGCCGTCTGAAATGCCCACACAACTTCCTGGCCTGCTTCAGGACGTCCTCTAAGCCTGAGTACTTTGACACAAATCTAAGAATGACTAGATTCAGCACATGTGCCATGCAGGGTACATGTGTCAGCTTTCCCAAATTTAAAGCAGAAAGGAGATTGCTGCCGTTGTCACACACCACGTTACCAATCTCCAGCTGGTGCGGGGTCAGCCACTGATCTACCTGTTTGTTAAGAGCAGCCAGGAGAGCTGGTCCAGTGTGACTCTCTGCTTTGAGGCAAGACATGTCTAAGATGGCGTGATACTGTCGTACCTGGCATGCAGCATAGGCACTGGGGAGATGGGGCTGTGTAGCTGGAGAGGAGATCGCAGCACCAGTAGAGTTGAACTGCCACTCAGCCAAGGAGGAGGAGGACGACGACAGTGAAGAGGATGTAGCAGGAGGAGAGGAGGTGGCAGGAGGCCTGCCTGCAAGCCGTGGAGGTGTCACAAGTTGGTTCGCTGCACAGCCACGTACTCCTTGCTTGCCATTGGTCACCAGGTTGACCCAATGTTCTGTGTAAGTTATGTACCTGCCCTGACTGTGCTTGGCAGACCAGGCATCCATGGTCAGGTGGACCCTTGACCCAATGCTGTGTGCCAGAGATGACACCACTTGCCTCTCCACTTCATGGTACAGTTTGGGTATCGCCTTCTGAGATAAATAATTGCGGCCTGGCATCTTTCACTGCGGTGTCCCGATGGCCACAAATTTACGGAAGACCTCAGAGTCATCTAGCTGGTATGGTAACAGCTGGTGAGCTAACAGTTCCGCCACACCAGCTTTCAGACGCTGGGCAAGGGGGTGACTGGCAGACATTGGCTTCTTCCGCTCAAAGATTTCCTTCACGGACACCTGGCTGCTGTGGGCAGAGGAGCAGGAACCGCTCAAGGGCAGAGTGGAGGAGGGTGGCTGTGAAGGTGCAAGGGAGAAAGCACCTGAAGATGCTGCACCTGAAGGAGGAAGAGGAGAAGGAGGGTGGCTTTACTTTTGTGTGCTGCTTTTGCTCAGGTGCTCTTCCCATTGCAGTTTGTGCCTTTTCTCCATGTGCCTTCGTAAGGCACTTGTTCCTACGTGAGTGTTGGCCTTTCCACAGCTCAATTTTTGGAGGCAGAGACAACAGATGGCATTGCTCCGATCTGAGGTAGACACATTAAAAAAAATTCCAAACTGCTGAGCCCCCCTGGGGTGATGGCACTATGGTGGCATCAGCAGCTGACGTTGAAGGGTATGTTGGCTGGCTGTCCATAGGTGGCGATACATGGCGCCGGACACTGCCACCAGCTGTTTCTGATGACAAGTTCCCCCTGCTTCTTTCAGCAACTCGTCTCCTCCTACTCCTCTCTGACTCCCCCTATGAACTGTCCCCCTGTTCATCTCCTCTACTGGGAACATACGTGGCATCTGTATCATCGTCATCATCATAATCATCCTGCCCAACTTCGCTTGCCTCAGACACCTCAAAAACTGCACCAACAGCAGGTACTTCATCATCTTCACATCCATTGTGTCGCCGCCTAACTCAGACATATGAGGTGGTGTAACGTGCTTAGCGCCTTCATCTGGTTGTAACAATAATGAATGCTGTGAATCAGTTAATTACCCACCAATTAACTCCTGCGAACTGTCAAATGCAACGGATGTGGTGCTTGTAGTAGCGCTTGTGGCTGCGGAAGATGAGGTGTTCTGTGTTAAATAGTCAACCACGTCCTGACAATCTTGGGAGTTGATGGGACGTGCCTTCTTCTGAGCACTGTACTTTGGTCGAGGGCCGCACTAAATCACATCAACATGACCTCGCACAGATCTGCACCGTCCGGGCCTTCCTCTGGGTCTGCCTCTACCTCTGCCTGTTTTGTCCATTGTGTCCATATCGGGGGGATGAAGTGAAAGGTATGCACTGACTTGACTAATACAATGTACAGTCACACAGGTGCAGTTAACAGGTATGCACGGAGTGGTATATCACGCTGCGTGCACTCACATAGGTAGGTGGGTGCACTGAACACAACAGGTAGGTATTTGCAGTGATGGGTATTACAATGTGCACCTGTCACACACAGACAGGTAGCGGACAGGCACAGTGACACTGCGTGCGCTCAACTCACGTAGGTATGTGGGTGCACTGTGAACAACAGGTAGGTAGGTATATGCAGTACTGGGTATTACAATGTGCACCTGTCACACACAGACAGGTAGCGGACAGGCACAGTGACACTGCGTGCGCTCAACTCACGTAGGTAGGGGGGTGCACTGTGAACAAGTAGGTAGGTATATGCAGTACTGGGTATTACAATGTGCACCTGTCACACACAGACAGGTAGCAGACAGGCACACTGACACTGCGTGCATTCATGTAGGTAGGTGGGTGCACTGTGAACAACAGGTAGGTAGGTATATGCAGTAATGGGTATTACAATGTGCACCTGTCACACACAGACAGGTAGCGGACAGGCACAGGGACACTGCGTGCGTTCAGCTCACGTAGGCAGTGGGTGTACTGTGAACAACAGGTAGGTAGGTATATGCAGTAATGGGTATTACAATGTGCACCTGTCACACACACAGGTAGTCACTGAATGTGCTGGGCCTGGCAGTGGCGCACACACACAGTATGAATTAGCAAGGCTGTCTATGCAACACAAGTGTCAGTGGGACACACAGAAAAGAAAAATTGATCACAAGAATAAGATTAGCTCTCAAAAGAGCTGTTGTGGGGTGCTATTTTAGCAATAAGAATCTGCAAGGAGCAAGCTAACAAGCCTACAAGAGCCTAACTAATCTTTCCCTATGAGAGAGTCTGCAGCAGCTCTCCCTTCTTTATTTACTGCAGGCACACGAGTGAGTATAATGGCCGGCGGTGTCTGCCTTTTATAAGAGGGGGGGGGGGGGCTCCAAGAGGGTAGCCTGATTGTAGTCTATTGTGTAGCCTGATTGACTACAATGTGCCTGCTGACTGTGATGTAGAGGGTCAAAGTTGACCCTAATGGTGCATTATTGGGGTGAACCGAACTTCCGGAAAAGTTTGCTGTTCTCCGCGATCACGAACCACAGGAAGTTCGCCGGGAACCGTTCGCCAGCGAACCGTTCAGGCCATCTCTATGTACAAACATAAAGAAAAGTTTAAAAGGCATAAAAAACATACCCCAAGATGAGGACCAATACAAGATACAAAAATAATTTATCCCAAAACATTGGAGAATACGTTTTGTGGGCATACGCTAGTTTCTCTAGCTTAATAAAACAGGGTCTCGATTTAAGAGTGAATTGGATCAGAGCACCTATTGCGAAATGCACTCTCCAGTGTTTCTGGATAAATATTTTTTGTATCTTGTATTATTCCTTATCTTGGGGTAAGTTTTTCTTGCAGTGTTTAAATATTGTTTACATCCTTTGGGGCACCTCCCTCCCAATGTCACTTAAAGCTTTGGCTCCAGTAACCATTCATGGTAAGTTACTCCTTGGCAACTCACTTTAGAAACCATTAAGTCCAGTGATGACTGACAATAATGGGAAAACTTGAAAGCACTCTGAGGACCCTAATGCCTCATCTCCATATCTTGTATATCTTTTCAGATTCTTCCATAGAAGCTGCTGCTGTTATGGCTTGTCTGTGAGTCACAGATGGTATCAACAAACTTTATATTGTATTTATCTTAAGCAAAGCTAAGTTAACTCTAAATCTCAGAACTGTATATTAAGGTTTTGAATATTTTCAGATGTTTTAACACAACCCGAATTTTCTCCAGATCTGTTACTGAACTAAACAATTGGTTGCCTCCTTGGGCCTAAATTACTATTACCCCTGTGGCATTGGGCATTTGGGAAATCATTCTTCTCATAGTTCTACTAAGGTAAGCAGACCCATGTGACCCATGATGGCACATTAAAAATTCACTATGTGATTACCAGCTATCTTTGTGCTAGTGGTGATAGGCACAATAATTGTCAGCCAATAGTTGCTTTTCAACCACTTCAGCCTACAGTGTCGTTTCACCTTATGCATCCGAGCAACGTTCACCTCCCATTCATTCGCCAATAACTTTATCACTACTTATCACAATTAATTGATCTATATCTTGTTTTTCCCATCACCAATTAGGCTTTCTTTGGGTGGTACATTTTGCTAACAATTATTTTTTTCTAAATGCATTTTAACGGGAATATTAAGAAAAAAATGGAAAAAATTAATTATTTCTCAGTTTTCAGCCATTGTATCTTTAAAATAATACATGCTACCATAAAACCCATGTATTTTATTTGCCCATTTGTCCCGGGTATTACACCATCTAATTATGTCCCTATCACAATGTATGGTGCCAATATTTTATTTGGAAATAAAGTTGCATTTTTTCAATTTGCGTCCATCACTATTTACAAGCTTATAATTTTAAAAAGTATAGTAATATACTTGCTTGACTTGCATATTAAAAAAGTTCAGACCCTCAGGTAACTATTTATGTTGGTTTTTTTTTTACTGTCCTTTTTCTATTTATTTTTTTTATAAAAAAATGTATTTTGGGTTTTTCGGAGTGGGGAGGTAAACAGGGTTTTTAAATGAAATTGATTGTGAGTTTTTGATTTTTCATCCTGCAAGCGAGAGCTCTGGAACAGAAGGGGTGACGTGGGGCATAGAAAAATTGCGGCTTTCCAGAGAAAACCATCAGTTTTTCTTAGGGGGACATAGATCAATGAATGGGATCTGTATTCCCATTTATTGATCTCAGGGGCAGTGAAAGGCAGCGGAAGTGCCCGTGGGATCGTGCGTGGCTCCGCAGCAACTGTGCAGGCTATCTGGATGAATATATCCGTCTAGATAGACCGAAGTGGTTAAACATGTAAAAACATGCAGTTTTATGAACATTTTCTCCAAATAATCTAACATTTTCAAAGACAAATTTATATATATATATTTTAATCAATAATAAACATTGTAGCCCTACAAACATTATTCCTACAAACATTAATATCTTCTTTATCAACCATGCAAATTTGGCAGAGCCCATGAAATTGGGTCTCCATCCCTTTGCAAATACCAACCCAATTAGCTTTTAACATTGTTGATGGAGGGTATCTGACAATCCTCCACCAACTGCAAAGTACTCTTGTACCAATATTAAAGGGGTTCTCTGGTATGTTTAAAAAAGCTAAAACTGACACTTACCGGGGGCTTCTATCGGCCCCCTGAAGCTGTAATGTCCCACGCCATCCTCCTCCGATGGTCCGTTTCCCGCCGGTAACCTGCTAATTATTCATCCTACTACACGAATAAAACTGTGGCTGCGTGGCCATCGCAGCGCACATGCTTGCTCCCAAGCGTGTCTTCGGGAGCTTACTGTGCAGGCGCAGTACGAAGTTTCCTTGTACTGTGCCTGCACAGTAAGCTCCCGATGATGCGTGCGGCAGCAAGCACGCACAGCCGCAGTTCTTTTCCTCTACTTAGACTAATAATTAGCAGGTTACTGGTGGAGGGGAATGAGGCATCAGAGGATGATGGTGCGGGACATTGCAGCTGCAGGGGGCTGATAGGCGACCCAGGTATGTGTGAGTTTTAGCTTTTTTAAACATACCAGGTAACTCTTTAAGGACAAGGTCATTTTTTACCCCAACTCCAAACTATAATCCCAGCCTATATTTACAGTGAGTTGCAAAAGTATTTGGCCCCCTTGAAGTTTTCCACATTTTGTCATATTACTGCCACAAACATGAATCAATTTTATTGGAATTCCACATGAAAGACCAACACAAAGTGGTGTACACATGAGAAGTGGAACGAAAATCATACATAATTCCAAACATGTTTTACAAATAAATAACTGCAAAGTGGTGTGTGCATAATTATTCGGCCCCCTTTGATCTGAGTGCAGTCAGTTGCCTATAGACATTGCCTGATGAGTGCTAATGACTAAATAGAGTGCACCTGTGTGTAATCTAATGTCAGTACAAATACAGCTGCTATGTGAGGGCCTCAGAGGTTGTCTAAGAGAATATTGGGAGCAACAACACCATGAAGTCCAAAGAACACACAGGACAGGTCAGGGATCAAGTTATTGAGAAATTTAAAGCAGGCTTAGGCTGCAAACAGATTTCCAAAGCCTTGAACATCCCACGGAGCACTGTTCAAGCGATCATTCAGAAATGGAAGGAGTATGGCACAACTGTACACCTACCAAGACAAGGCTATCCACCTAAACTCACAGGCCGAACAAGGAGAGCGCTGATCAGAAATGCAGTCAAGAGGCCCATGGTGACTCTGGACGAGCTGCAGAGATCTACAGCTCAGGTGGGAGACTCTGTCTATAGGACAACTATTACTCATGCACTGTACAAAGTTGGCCTTTATGGAAGAGTGGCAAGAAGAAAGCCATTAATAACAGAAAAGCATAAGAAGTCCCGTTTGCAGTTTGCCACAAGCCATGTGGGGGACACAGCAACCATGTGGAAGAAGGTGCTCTGGTCAGATGAGACCAAAATGGAACTTTTTGGCCAAAATGCAAAACGCTATGTGTGGCAGAAAACTAACACTGCACATCACCTCAGCAGGGACAGAGAAGCTGGTCAGAGTTGATGGGAAGATGGATGGAGCCAAATACAGGGCAAACTTGGAAGAAACCCTCTTGGAGACTGCAAAAGACTTGAGACTGGGGCGGAGGTTCACCTTCCAGCAGGACAATGACCCTAAACATAAAGCCAGGGCAACAATGGAATGGTTTAAAACAAAACATATCTATGTGTTAGAATGGCCCAGTCAAAGTCCAGATCTAAATCTAATCGAGAATCTGTGGCAAGATCTGAAAACTGCTGTTCACAAACACTGTCCATCTAATCTGACTGAGCTGGAGCTGTTTTGCAAAGAAGAATGGGCAAGGATTTCGGTCTCTAGATGTGCAAAGCTGGTAGAGACATACCCTAAAAGACTGGCAGCTGTAATTGCAGCAAAAGGTGGTTCTACAAAGTATTGACTCAGGGGGCCGAATAATTACACACACCCCACTTTGCAGTTTTTTATTTGTAAAAAATGTTTGGAATCATGTATGTAATACTTTTGCAACCCATTGTATATACATGGTGGGATGAGACAGCAGGGTGATATGGCTGGTTTAAATTTTCCCAGGCCTGACTACTCACGTATATACCTTTATTATAAATGAAGCACAAAAGACTCCACTCCACCTCAACTCACCATTAGAGATGTCGCGAACCTTTGGGGAAGGTTCGGTTTGCTCGAACATTCGCAAACCGCAATATACTTCAATGGGTAGGCGAACTTTAAAAACTGGAAACACTCATGCTGGCAAGAAAAGTGATGGAAAAGATGTTTCAAGGGGTCTAATACCTGGAGGAAAACATGATTGAGTGGAATAGACATCAAAAGTGCCAGAAATGTTTTTACATTTAACGCAAAGCAGTGTTTTAAGGTCAGAAATCTCATTCGATGTTCAATTGCAGGCCTACACTACTTTACAACATCAGGAAGTGTAATCCTCACTCCCTCCTCCCTCACTACCTGGTCTTGTCTTCCAAGGAATTGTAGGATTTCAAAAGCCAGCTTACATACCTTGGCCGGGAATTGAACCCAGGTCTTAGTGCTTGGTAGGCAACTCTCTTCACCACTATACCACCACCAACACTACATGCTGAAGCCAGCCTAGCATGTACCATTATGAAATATCCAAGAGAAAAATGAGCTTGCTTAGGGATTTGTAGGATTTCAAAAGCCAACTCACATGCACTGAGCAGGAATTGAACCCAGGCCTACCACGTGGTAAGATGCTATTCTAATCATTATGCCACCAACACAACACACTATAATGCTACATCTATCTTCAATTTTTTAACTTCTCACTTTGCAATGTCTAGATTTATTTTTTTAACATGCTACTATCTTTTGGTAAAGTTCCTCTTTAAAGTAAGGGAATGTGTGGAACATCACTAATAGACCATTTTAACAGTCCATAATGTGAATTTCATTTCATCAAAAGTACTTCAAAGGGATGGACCACCCGAGTGCTGAATTGGCTGGGGAAATGAAGCTTACCTAATTCACTATACGCTATTCAAAGTACATACTTGCAAAATAGATAAAACAAACTGCAGGGCTGGTATTATTCCTCTGCAAGGTAACTAATGAATTATGGTGCAGCAATGGTATTCCTTGAAACCCCCAAGAGAAACAATCCCCTTGATAACATCTATCTTGAGCTCTAATTTAAAGGATAAAAACTGGTGATCACTCTTTTGGATCTAAATAAATGTCAAATATCTAGCAATTTCCTAATGAAACATTCAATTATGGGGCTACCTTCAGCCTTCATGATACAGATTACAATGATAGCTCTGCTTTGCATCTCATTGAGATAATCCTGACATTTAACTGTAATCACAGGGCAATTTCTTCATTATCAGCAAGTTCTTATTTTGTCACATATCTATTACCATGTCATTTAGGCAGGCTCTTACAAACATTACATTTGCAGAGGAAAAAAAGATGTAAAGCTGAGTTACTTTATAGCAGAAACTAAGCTGAAAATGTAACATTGCAATAGTGGGCAACCATATACAGTATGTTTGCATTTCAGAGCATTACTTAAAATGATGACATTAGGTTTATATTTAATATGTTGTGGTTTTGCAGGGCCGGCCCGCTCATGAGGCGGGGTGAAACTTTTGCCTCAGGCGGCAAAATTCCAGGGGCGGCACCCACCCGTCCGTGGGTGCGGGGAGCCGGCCGCCGAGCTGGAGGGGTAGCTGGCAGGACAGGGGTATTGGGCCTAGCGGCGGGGAGGGGGTCGTACCCCCCCCTCCCTCGCCTGGGTCCCCCGTGCTCCGCTACCCTCCAGCCTTAAATACAAGCAGCCGCTATGTGTAAGAGGCACGGGCGGGTAGGACTCACCTCTTCCTCGTTCCAAGCGTGCGCTCCACTGACGTCACTTCCTGCAGCGTTGCAGGAAGTGACGTCAGTCAAGGCTGGATTTACACATTTTCTATTTATTTATTTTATTTATTTATTGTATTTATAAAGCGCCAACATATTACGCAGTGCTGGACATTAATTTAGGTTACAGACAATATTTAGGGGTGACATACAGCAATATGACAATACAGGAATACAAGAAAACCAGATCACGCAGCACAGTATGAGTACAAGGTAATGCTTAGTCAGTCTTCCCTCCAATAAGGGTTCTTTCAGATGCAGCACTACCCCTCCCACCAATGAAAAAGCAAATGCAGCGACTGATCCCACCCACACATCCCTGCACAACAACAGTAGCTGCGGGCGTGAGTGCCATGTGAATCCAGGACCCTCGTCACAGTTCCTCTGTCCGCTCCTTTAGTTATCCCCAGCATGACCAGGTACCCATAGAATGCAACATTATTTGAAATATTACAGCAAAACGAGTTGCGAGAGCTGGGACAAGGTCCTCCAGCGCCCAAGGCTGAGACACCAAAGTGCTCCCACTATCCCTCCCACCCCAGCCGTCACACACTGATTGCTATTAGACTAAGAGGCGCCCCAGGGCCCCCAACACCTAAATCTAGAGTTATCAGGCTTGCAGACACAGCCATGTATCCCCATTTCTTATTTCTCTCTGCTTCAAACACAATAGGGGAATGATAGCTGAGTGAGTTGTGCGTCCCCTCCTCCGCTGGGTCCTGAGGCTGGAGCCTTTCTTGCCTCTGTCTCGGCCTGGCCCTGCCTGACATATGCAGCTGGAGAAGGAACAGACAGGGTATGAGAGGTGATTTGACTGCAGAGCTTTGCACTTTTTTTTTTACATTCAGATAGAAAGTAAGCAGTCAAGTAGTGCCTGGCTGTCACTGGGACTGCCTATGCTTCCTAACTAAACATGAAAAGTGCAGAGCTCTGACAGTAAATCACCTTTCCTGTCCGTTCCTTCCCCCATGTGCCAGGCTTATTGTTACCCCCTTTATTAGCTGGGATCTGTGTCTCCTGCACTGCCACTGAGGCTGAGCTGTTTGTTATCTAATGCAGGCACACTCAAAGACGGTAGGAAATTCAGCAGCCAGCAAAAAAAAAACCTTAAAGTGGACCTGCATTCTAGCACAGGACAGAAGGAAAACATAGAGAAATGCACCCTGTATGTATTTAGAGAGTTTAGCTTGGCTAATCCCCCCCCCCCCTGGTGTCTAATCACATGTTGTAATTTGATCTCTCCTCTGTGTCAACTGACTGCCAAGGCAGATAAGCTCATTTGAAAGCACAGGATGTTAGCTGTTTGTTGGCTTCCATTAAAGCAGGAAGTAGAAACACTGGGCATTTATTTTAGGATTTGTATCAGCTGTAACAGATAAAAATTAATTTTTTAAAGGATACCTTAGTGCTAATTCATGCCAAACTGACATTCACATCAAACATGGGCATTGTGATCCGATCTTTTGAAGTTCCTTCCCCGCAGATCTCCCCCACATGCCCTGTGAGCCTCACCTGCCAACCATTGTGCCCCTTATGAGCCTCCCCAGAAGCTGGAGCCACCGCTGCCTAAAGAACAGTTCCTTCGACTAAGACGGAACTGTTCCACACTGGATGATTATCACTAACAGTCTAGTATGCTCGCCCATAGATTCAGTGAAAAAGGTTACTCCTACTCAGAAATAGAAAAAACAAGGTTGGAAATAGCTCAGATGGATAGGATAAACACCTTTAGATCTCGGAACAGACGGGAAGGGAACTTTGATTTTGGGTTTCTCACTGGATTCAGCAAACAACATAGACAGTTAGAAAGTGTGATTAAAAGACACTGGGTCATCTTAAAACAGGATCCCACCCTTAAAAAGCCATCCCTGATAAACCAAAATTCCTTTACCGTAGGGCGCCTAATTTAAAAGATCACCTAGCACCTAGTTGTGTGAACCCACCCAGGAGAGTTATCAATCCCTGTCAGGGAGATCAGTTCTACCCATGTAGGACCTGTAGAGCATGTGCAGAAGGATTAACGGTCAAATGTAATTCTGTCCAATCATTTAATACAGGTAGATCCTTTAAGATTAGGGGATTTATTACATGCCGCACTATGTATGCGGTGTATTTGATTTGGTGCGAGTGCGGCATTCAGTATATTGCGCGCACCACTAGAGCGTTATATAAGAGGTGGGGTGTGCATTTATGCAATTCTGCAAAAGGTTTTCCAAAACATAATTTATCTAAGCATGTTGGTGAAAAGCATAATTGCTGTATTAAAACTCTAAAAATCTGTGGGATAGAGAATATGACACCTAGTTGGAGGGGGTGTAATAAAGAGAGAAGTGTGTCTCAAAAGGAAACAGAACGGATCTATAAAATGAACACTTTAGTACCATTTGGGCACAATGTTGATATAGATTTGAATTGTTTCATTGATAACAGCTTGTCTTCTCTGTGTTACTACCCTGAGGTGGGTTGGAATAGATTTATATTGGGTTAGTATGAGAGTCCTGGTCTATCTTATGCTCTGGAGTTGCATTTAAATTATTCATATCCATATTGGGCAGTCGTTTGCATCTAGTTTGCAATGGTAATATGGTGTTAAATAACTTTCCACCATTTCCATGGTCAAGATGATAGCTAACTTATTGTGAATAGCTTTTATGAACAATGTAAAGGGCTTGTTAAGAATTTCTGCATGAAGCTAATGCCCCCTTATAGTCGCACTCAGCGGCAGGTGGCGCATGCGTATTTGGTCACCTTGGACGGCACATTAGACTAGACCCAGGCGCTCTAACCGCCCTGATAGTAGCGGTAGCTTTGTATAAATAACATCACATGCCATGGCTCCGTAGCCCCTGAGGAGTTGCTAAGGCAACAAAACGTTGGGCGGGGCCACGGAGTGACGTTGGAACACATGACGCTGGTCGGACACGGCCGGGTCGTGTCGCCTAGGAGCTCTAGCTATTGCCAGCGGGTGACTGCACAGTAAGGAGAGTGTATATGTAGAAGGAAGGCTCTGGATCCCATACAGCCTTATATAGCAAAAATTGACTCGCACACCAGCATTAGTTTCAAAATGCTAAAGTCTGTATTCAGTATTCCTACAAATGTACATAGATCAATAAATGAATTGATTCAAATGTAACAAGATGTGACACAATTGCATCCAGCAAATGAGAGTGAACCAAAGCTCATAAGGGGTCACTAATAAATGCCATACAGCCTTCTCAGACCTTTCTCCATCCCATTGTTCCACTGTTTTCCCCCGTTGAATATACTCACTTTCAGGACTCCTCAGCAGGCTGCAAAATACTTGCATGCTCGAGTGCTTCCAAAGAGGGGCGCACCATATTCCGTATTGAGCCCAGACTCGAGTGTGTGCAGTACCGATGTGCTCATCTTTGGAAGTACTCAGGGATGCAAGAACTTCCAAAGCCAACACAGGGAGTGCTGAAGAAGTATTCAGCCTGCAGGTCAAATAATTCAAATGGGATGGAGCGGGGACTGGGAAGGGATACATAAATGAGTATTGAACTTTTTTGTGGCCCGCTTCAGGTTCACTTTAAGCATAGATTGAGCAAGTGGAATTTGTTGCAGACTGTTTGTAAGTGTCTGTATTATTTGCAGATAGCAGAAGGATACAAATTCAAACATAATTTTGTCAATGATGTTCAAAAGGAGAGCTTCCCATATATCTTAAGCCTAAAATAAGAGCAACCGGCTAGGAAATCTTGGCTTAAAGGGACACTTAAGTCAAACAAAAAAAATGAGTTTTACTCACCTAGGGCTTCCAATAGCCCCCTGCAGCTGTTCGGTACCCTCGCCGTCTCCCTCCGATCCTCCTGGCCCCGCCGGCAGCCACTTCCTGTTTTGGTGACAGGAGCTGACAGGCTGGGGAATGCGAGTGATTCTTCGCGTTCCCAGACACATTAGCACCCTGTATGCTGCTATATGGTATATGATATATGCTATAGCAGCATAGATAGCGCTATTGTGGCCAGGAACGCGAAGAATCACTCGCGTCCCAAGCCTGTCAGCTCCTGTCACTGAAACAGGAAGTGGCTGCCGGTGGGGCCAGGAGGATAGGAGGGAGACGGCGAGGGCACCGGACAGCTGCAGGGGGCTATTGGAAACCCCAGGTGAGTAAAACTCATTTTTTAGTTTGACTTAAGTGTCCCTTTAAGCTTCACACTCACCGCCCGACAGCTCCCGTGAAGTCCCCTTGACGACGGTTGTCAGCGGCGCCTCTTCATGTCGGTGGGTTAAAGCGTGAGTTCACGCGATGTACACGGCAGCACGAGCAAGACTTCCACAATCGTGGTACTTTGCGCAGTGTCATCAGGGATCTCAAAGATCTGCCCCATCGGTCCGTCGTCATCGACGTGATGCTAGGCAACGTTCGCGATCGTGTGCCTGTACCCACCATGTGACATCGTTTTAAAATCGCCAGTCATCGGGAAAATAGCCAGGTGGGTACGCAGCTTTAGAATTGTTCCTAAATAGCACTGCTCTGAAAGATAGATAAATCAGAAGTTGTGAAGAATAACCATGTTCCTTGCATGAAATCTAGGACTAAAGGAAATAAGGTGTGCGTGTGTATTGGTGGTGGGGGTCGTGCATAGAGATGCTCATTCTGATTCCAGGGTAATAAAATTTCAACATCTCCATTTGGAAAACAGAAGATTGAAATCAGATTTCTGCAGAATTACTGCATTACCTCAACTTGGTAGTTTTAGTCCAATCACAGACTCGGAAGAATTGCACCAATCAGAGAATATAGAGTCAACTCGGATGTTTTTGGCTAATCAGAGAATGCAAAAAATTACCCAAAGAAAGACTCCTCGGTTTGGGTCACCCCGAGCTGCTTGGTTACTCTGTTGTACTGATCCCATACAGCCATATCAATCCCTGACATGTACTGATGTGGGCCAAAAGTCCAAAACAGGCTGTCTACATGTGGGGTTGGTGTGGCTGTGTAAAATTTAAAGCTATAGGCTTCCTATACACCAGCGGTTCTGGATGCTTGCCTGGCTTACAGAGGCGAAAAGAGATAATTTGCATATTCAGTAGTGGTGCATTGTGGGCAACCACAAATTTTCACTTATAGCTGAATTACTGCAAGTTTCCTTCTGTTTTAAGAAGGCAAATTACACCAAGCTCGAAAATCAGAAAACTGAAAAATCAGACATCTGCAGTATCGGTAACCAGCATTGGTGGAAATCGGAATTTCCACAGAATCATAAATCGACCATCCCTAGTTTTGCATCTGTAACCCTCTAAAAGAGAGTATTGTAATGTGGGAGTGTAATGTACATATGTAATGTGAAATTAGCACGTTAAGAGAACTGTGCCTTTAAAAAGGGGTATTGTGAAGTAGGAATGTAATTTGCTTTTATTCTGTGAAATTGACATACTGTGTGCACTGCGCCTTTAACAGCAGTATTGTGGAATCAAAATGGCGCATAGAGTGGCCCAAGTGCCCATATAGTAGCATAGACTGGGTTGCTAGGTAACCCAGTACACAGAGCAGAGGCAGAGGGGGCGTGGCAGAGGCTGAGGGAACTGGTTGATACCAGTTCTCCTCACAGATCTTAAGCCAGTCAGGAGGCGGTGGTGAAGAAGGAAGGAGGCTGGTGAGAGCGACCACAGCATGAGGTAAAGCGGGGACCCGGCGGCAGTATGAACACCACCAGCAGAGAGAAGAGGGCAGTGGTGACAGAGCCAGACATATTAGTGAAAAAGAATCGCACAGGATCTTGTAGTGTGTGATCTTGCAACGTGTGGGCCACTAGTCAACTTTTGATCAACCCCACTGTAGTTGATCGCCCACAGGGCCGGATCTTGTAAAATGCAATATGAACCACGGGCTTTAGGCAGTCGTAATTACAGAGCTATTAGAGAGCGGCACCTGGCAAATGTACACAGCATAGTGCAGAGCAGAGGCAGGGTTCTTAGGAAAAAACACTCTCTGCTCTCTCACCATTGTTCCAATGAATGCATGTCTACAGCCAGATAAAGAATTAGATATAGCTTGGAAAGTTTTTGACAATCCACAGACTCTCTATTCACCTCTCAGGAGGCACATTACTTATCTGATTATTTGATTGTCTGATTATGGGAGGCCAAGCAAACAACAGAGAGGGTTACAGATTGCCCAGCAAGCTCGTGGTGAACCAGAACTCTTAGGCCTCGTTTACACCTAAGCGGGAATCGCGCGATTCCCCGCTAACCACAAACCGCTAGCGGTTTTTAAAGTGAACCAGAGACTAAGCATCTTCATGTATTTTACCATATATATCAGTGGGGACATTAGAGAAAACACCTACCCTGCTCTCTGTTTCATTCTTCACTGTTCAGCTTGCTTCTTATCATTTCTGATAAAGTCTCCGACTGAGCATTCGGTCTGGCTTTTCTCAGGAATCATTATAGCTGAGTCTGTCTTCTGTGATGTCTTTTCAAGCCCAAGCCTGCCCCCTTGTGGCTCTGCTCAGGAATCATTATAGCTGAGTCATTATAGCAGGGGAGTAACTAGAAATCACTGGGCCCCCCTGCGAAACTTTGGATGGAGGGCCCGAGACACTAAAACATAGCTACGGTACAAAGCACTTTGGGGAAGGGTAGAAAGGTTGGGAGTAGAACAGCACTGTTCACAAGACCCTGCTGAACACTGAATAGGGACTGTCTACAAATCTCTGTCTGCAAATTTTTGTATGTTTCCTTATCAGTGGTTGAGCAGATGCAGTCATTAGAAGAATTGTGCAGAAAGCAGAAAGCTTTTTCTCTCAGTGCCCTTAGTTGTCAGTCTCTCAGGACAGGGAAAAGAAACTTCTCCTCCACTGGGTGCCCTGTGGCTTCTGGGCCCCCCCTGCAGCTGCATCCCTTGCAGGGTCTATTGTTACGCCCCTGCATTATAGCAAAGACAGACTGAATGCTCAGGCGGGAATTTTATCAGGGCTGATAAGAAGCAAGCTGAACAGTGAAGAATGAAACAGAGAGCAGGGTAGGTGTTTTCTCTAATGGTCCCACTGATATATATGGTAAAATACATGAGGGTGCTTTGTCTCTGGTTCACTATAAAACCGCTATTCCTATTTCACCCTATGGCAATGTTCTCACTGCCGCGATCATGGGCGTTTTGTGTGTATCGCTAAATGCAAACGCAGTGTTTTGCCGGCGATTCTGGAGTGATCACGATTACCATGTATAGAACCGCTAATCGCGATCGCTTCAAAAACGCTAATTCGTCCAATGATTTTTACGCATTTATTGCGGAAAAATCACTCCCGCAAAACGCTAGCGGTAATCGCTAGCATTTAGAGATTTTAGATGTGAACGGGGCCTTAAGAGGTAAGGTTTCACAGTAGATTTAATCACAGTGATCTAATCTGCTGTCTGTCAGCGGGAAAACGAGTTAGTGTATTGGCACCTTTACAGCTTCAAAGGCAATCTGAGTTATACTGCACAGGGCTTGGTGAAATCCTCACCAAGCCCTGAGCAGGGAGCACACATGTTAGAATCATATGTGTTTTGTCCATAGCATAAAATGCATGCATGCAAAGTTGTATAATGCAAGGTCAGGTTAACAGTGGGCATTGCAAACCCTGTAATAGCAGAAATGCAAGAGAATGGAAATGTCATCGCCACATGTTATTCATTCATTGCGTTGCAAGCAGTGAAATATACAGTCAATGAAAAGTATACTTCACTGTAATGGTTGACATGTCTGTTTCATGGTAACGGTGAGCGTCACATAGTGGTTACATTGCAGTGTTATATTCCACATTACAATGCATCTGGAATGCTGCACTGCAATGTCTCACGTCAAATGTTGCCTAAGGTTTGGTTGCCCATTTGCCACGGATCCATTCTGCACAGAGTGCAGCGGACAGTTATTATATGTTATTGAAAGCTATATATTTTGGACAGTCATTATATGGTGCAGACACAAACACAATATATATATATATATATATATATATATATATATATATATATATATATATATATATAAAATTGTTTCTCCCAGAAGGGGGGTGGGGCATCCTAACAATTTTGCTTCAGGCAGCAAAAAGCCTACAACCTGCCCTGAATACCCAATAAAGCTGATCACTTACTCCCTTGATGAAAAATCGAGTAATGTATGAGTACTTTTAGTCACATGTGGACAACCCAGAGCAAGCTTTATTCCTTGCAGGCAGGGCCGGATTTACTGCTCAGGAGCCTGTAGGCACAGAAGTTCTAGTGCCCTAAGCCCCGCCCTCAGCACAAGCCACACCCCTTTTCTTAATAAATAAAACCACTGCCAGGACCAAAGTTGTATGTTTTACTGCCCAAGGCCTACTATCTCCAGCTATATCCATTTAGGGGAAAAGGGATAACATTAAGTACCAGGTTAGGGTTTTCCGATAGGCGATAGCAAGATTGGAGTGACTAAATTGACAGTCAGGGACATGACTATGTACTCTGTAAAGTGCTGCAGAAGATGTCAGTGCTATATAAGACATGGAGAGATGTGAGAGCCAGAAGTACTGGTAAGGGAAATATAAGAGGGGATCAGGAAAGAGAGAGCGAGAGGGGGGGAATTGAAGATGTACGGGGGAGACAGACAATGCGGAAATAACGCAAGAGGAGATCTCACCAGTTATATTAGGCAGGGACATGTTGAGAGAAAGCCTGCCACCATAACCCTCTGCCTGGAGATGCAAAGCCCATCAGAGAGAGGAAGCCACATGATGGAAGGGGGAGACCAGGAAGCATGCATCCCACAAATAATCTTCTGATCTAAATTGTCCAGAGCTCACTCACACAGTGCCTGTTTCTGCCCCCCCCCCCCCCCTCAAATAGACATCAGCTAACAGAATCCAGCAGCATGTTACAATGTGCATTACTGAGCTTTGCAACACTGCACTGCCTGCACTATTAATTAATCATCCTGATCAGTATATAAGCTGATCAGAATAATTAATTAATAAAGGAAGGCAGTGGGTGTCACAGGAGTCAGTTTATGCACATGGTATCGGTCATACTCCACACACCTGCTGTAAATCATAGTGCAGCTGACATGACGCTGTCCAACTTGTCCAGAGCTCGCTGATGCTGCTGATAGCTGGAGCAGGAAGGAGGGGGCAGAGGTGAGTGAGGCCAGCAGGGCTGCAACGCTTGTCCATGGGCTGCCTGCTAGAGACAGGGCTGAGCAGCTCTGCCTCTTTCTTGCACAGGGCAATCTCCAGCTCGTGTTCGGAGCTATGCAGGCAGACTGTTCTCTAGGGAGCTAGACGCCAAGCCCTCCTGGTGCAGGAATCAGTCCGTCCTCGTCGCTCCCAGGTTGACTCTCCTGAAGCACGTGCTTCAGGCTGTGTCAGGCTGTGTGCACCGGCAGAATAACCTAAGAGAGCGGCAAAGGAGAGGGGGGCGGGCGGACATTTTTGCATACCTGTGCTGTGCATCTCTGCCGCTTGATTCGTCCACCACCTCCTCTTTATCTGATTCTCCCCCTCTATCAGGGCTTTGGGGCTGGGTGCACCGGCGCAGGCAGGGCAGGCTAACTTCGCAATTGCCGCCAGTAAGTGATGCCTGCCCACGTGCTTCCTCAAACTCCCGGCTCCCAGCAGATGGACAATCGCGCCTCCCCCCCACCGCCTATGCACGCAGCTGTTTGCAGCGCTGCGTGCAGGCATGGAAACGGCGGCCGGTGGGCGGGGAGAGCAGTGTAATGAATTTGTTTGTGTTGCAACTCACCGCACGGGCCTGCCCCTCACTGTAGTTGCGGCCACGGCCACCCGCTGCAAATAAAGACGCGAGCGGCCGCTAATGTGTTTTAACACTTTTAAATTTAAAGGGGACATGAAACAAATGCCGCCTTTGACTAATTAGGCGCCTGTAGGCACGTGCCTAGTGTGCCTTATGGTAAATCCGGCCCTGCTTGCAGGGAATGGTATCTCTGAATGATACTCATGTTGAGAACCTTACAGTGAGAAAAAAGTAGATATACTATACAGGAGGACAGCTGAGGAAACTCTGCAATCACTTGGTGTCATTGTCCAAGGCTCTGTGCTTGCCCCCCTACTGTTCTCCCTTTACACATCCTCCATTGGCAAGGTTATCTACTCCATGGGTTTTAACTATCATCTGTATGCAGATGACACCCAGATCTACCTCCACACCCCTGTCATATCCCCAACTACCATGGACAAGGTCTCCTCCTACCTATCAGCCATCTCCTCCTGGATGTCCGCTAGGTTCCTGAAACTAAATCTAGACAAAACAGAATTTATGATCTTCCCACACCGGCAATTCCTGAACCTCCCAGATGTGCATGTCACTGTTAATCACACTACCATTCGCCCTACCGCTCAAGCCCGCTGTCTGGGTGTCACCCTGGACTCCGCACTCTCCTTCACTCCCCACATCCAAAACCTCACAAAGTCCTGCAACTTCCACCTTCGTAACATCGGCAAGATCCGCCCTTTCCTGACCTCTGCCACCACCAAACTCCTCATCCATGCCCTCATAATTTCCCACCTTCACTACTGCAATGCCCTTCTGTCTGGTCTCCCTCAGGGCCGGCGCTTGCAGTAAGGCAAAAGGGGCACCTTCCCCCAGGCCCCACAGACCCTGGGGGGCCCCAGGCCCCTTTTACCTCATGCCTGGCAACCAAACAGATGTCCGTGCGGCCCACCGCCCTGTGTCCCACCAGTGTGGGCTGGTCTGCCTGCCTGAGTGCGATTGGGGGGGGGGTGGCTGTGAGGCGGCCGTGCGTGCAGTGAACCGAACCTGCTGCTGGCAGAGGGAGAGACATGAATCATACCTCCTCCAAGTGGTTCGGTTCCAGCGTCGTCTGACTCCTCCAACTCCTGAACGAACGGTTCATTATCAGTGGTTCAGCTCCCTCCAGGCTCCAGGCAGCGCCGCCGACGTAGCTGCGCTCCGCCTCCCAAGATCCTTCAGAGAGACGTCCTGGTCACATGCTGCCGGCGCCTTGAGTAGTAACGTGCTCCTGATTGAGCCGGAGCCTGTCTCTGCCTGACTGACAACAGCATTGGTAAGAGAAGACGTCAGTCAGGCAAATAGATGCATGTGTCATTCTATCATCATCTGATATCTGGCATTCTATACTGTGGGGGGGGGGGGGGGGCTCTATCTAAAACAGGGGGCATCTGTCTATCTAGTCTATCTATGCTGCGGGGGGTGGGGCTCTATCTAAAACAGGGGACACCTGGCTATCTACACTGGGAGGGGGGCTACCTAAAATGGGGGACATCTGTTATCTATACCGGGAGGGAGGCTACCTAAAACGGGACATCTGGCTATATATACTGGGGGGGGGGGGGGGGGCTACCTAAAATGGGACATCTGGCTATCTATACTGGGACTGGGAGGGGGACTACCTAAAATGGGGGTCAACTGGTTATCTATACTGGAAGGTGGGAAGGCTCCCTATAATCTGGCTATACTGGGAGGGGGGAGGCTACCTAAAAGGGGGGCATCTGACTATTTATACTGGAAGGAGCTACATAAAACAGGGGCATTGGTTTATCCATACTGGGGATGGGGAAAGGCTACCTAATATTGGGGAGAAGGGGGCTACCTAATCCTGAGGGACACTTCTTGCTAGCTATAGTTGGGGGGAGGCTACCTAACACTGGGGGCACACATATCTCTACTGGAGGGCAGCCTACCTAATAATGGGGTCATCTCTGGCTAGAAAAACTTGGCAGGAGTCTTCCTAATACTTTGGGCACATTTGATACCATACTGGGGCAGGCAATATTTGGAGAGGGGGGCGCACTGTGGAATCTCCACCTCTCTGTAGTGCTGGAGAGCCTTGGAATATGGATATATTTTTCCTCATTCTGGCGATTCTCATGGTTCCTGTGAGAAAACGCGGAAAAGCCACCGCGTGTACTGATAGCAAGGCGGCTGGCTCCGCGTCCAGCGCGACGGTTTGTACGCAGCAGCATGCGTCTGATAATATGATAGATCGCGGAAAAACCGCCGCATGTACTGGCAGCAAGGCGGCTGTTTCCGCGTCCAACGCGGCGGTTTGCACGCAGCAGCGTGCGTCTGGTGTGGCTGGGTCTGTTAGTGCACCTAGATGGAGAACTACGTGCGCGAGCCAGAAGTCAGGACCTTTATGCCAGCAGGAGATGGATCAGCTGATCAGGATGATCAGCTGATTCCTGCTGGACACCTGATTGGCTGAGTGGCTCTGGCGGGGCGGCAGAGTCCTGCAACTATATATGTAGCTTGCTTGCCAGTTGCTGGTTGTCTGCCATTGCAAACACTTACGTGGAAGCATTCAGACCATAGTCAGATCCTGCAGTGTGTTTGAACCAGGAGGACCTGGGAATTCACACTGAGCCAGATTACTTTACTAAACTATTGTTTATCATTGTGTTATTGTTCAGACTAGTTCCAGGGTGTAGAGACCAAGGACCTTCCAGACTAGTTCCAGGGTGCTGAGACCACGGACCTCGCACCCAAGACTAGGGAACTGTATTATCATTTGTGTTATACTCCAGACTAGTTCCAGGGTGCTGAGACCACGGACCTCGCACCCAAGACTAGGGAACTGTATTATCTTTGTGTTATACTCCAGACTAGTTCCAGGGTGCTGAGACCACGGACCTCGCACCCAAGACTAGGGAATTGTATTGGCATTTGTGTTATTCTCCAGACCTGCTTGTGACGCCCATCTTCCAGGGGTCACTAGCCACCGGGTCTTCTTGCTATTCAGCCTGGGACTCCGCCCCCTTGGATGTCTCAGGCTGCTGCAAGATCTCTGCACTTCCAAAGGGAGGTATTTCTCATACTACCAAGGACCACCTACTCCTCGGGTGGTCCTCACTCAAAGTTATTACTGTTGCACCAAACACTCACACTATATAGGTGTCCAGAGGTTAGCAATATATCTGTATTATCTGTGATTCTGCAGATCATCAATAATCGGGTATATATCTGCATTCTTGGTGATACTGCAGATCACCAATAATCAGATTCTCTCTGCGTGCTGACACCAATCGTTACAGTTCCCTAACTTCCTGGTTGTGAGTCACGCGGGCCACAGCGGCTCTCACCGACCTGATATAGTCATATAATGGCAGCACAGGGATAGAAGTGTGCGTTTGTGTATGTGTGTGTGTCTGGGGGGCGGGGGGTAGGCGGGGGAGCCCCTAAGTTTCTTTTGCCCCAGGGCCCCATTGGAGCTAGAACCGGCCCTGGTCTCCCTATGACCCAAATTGCCCTGCTGCAGTCCATCATGAATGCAGCTGCCAAAATTATCCACTCCTCCCATCGCTCCACAAGGGCGGCTCCCCTCCATGAATCCCTCCACTGGCTTCCTATCCAGTCCAGAATCAGATTCAAGATACTGTGTCTGACCTACAAATCCATCCACAAAACCTGTCCAACCTACATTTCCGTCCTTACTCAGAGGTACACACCTAGCCGCTCACTCCGCTCCTCCAATGAATTTCGCCTGACCCCCCCCCCCCCCCCCCCTAGCATCACCCAGTCCCATGCACGCCTCCAGGACTTCTCAAGAGCTGCTCCAACACTATGCAACTCTCTACCTCCACCCGTTAGAGCAGCCCCCTCCTTCAACATTTTCAAGAAGGCCCTCAAAACTCACCTTTTCACTCTGGCCTACCACCCCTCACAAGTGCTCAAAACCCACAGCTGAACTATGGACCCCTACCTTTCGTGTCCCTATCTCTCCCTCTAGATTGTAAGCCTTTGAGCAGGGTCGTCCTCTTTTTGTGTCCTACCTGATCATGCACCTGCATTACTGTTAACCCATGCTATGGATCTGAGTGAACTTGACTTGCCTAATCTCCATGCTCCATCCAGTGACTGACTAAGCATTACATTGTACTCATACTGTGCTGCATGATCTGTTTTTTCTTGTATTCCTGTATTGTCATATTGCTGTATGTCACCCCTAAATATTGTCTGTAACCTAAACTAATGTCCAGCGCTGCGTAATAGGCGCTTTATAAATACAATAAATAAATAAATATATTGTCCACTAGTTTCCGAAGCAATTTTACGATGTTGTACATGAACTAGAATTATATGGGTGTACTGAATTTCTATTATAATATCTTACTGATCCTGGAGTCTGAGTCATCCTCTGTTCACTGCTTAAAATGACAACAAATGACACGGCATAAGAACCATGGTTTAATCCCTCACAGTATCATATTATTCAATACTATTCAGTGTTTGAATTCATTTTAGGTAAAGTTCAAACTTTTAAGAAAAAAAATGTTGTTTATTAGTGTGTGTGTTTGTGTGCATTTGTGCTGTCCTGGGAACCAGTTTGATTAAAAGAAAACATTCAGGAGTGCCTATATTTTGAGATTTACAAGTTTGCCAGCCCCAATTATTTATTTTTTTCCGTTTGATAAAAATAAAAAGATTGTCTCTGAGAAATTAAGAATGCATGGTATAGTGGAAGTACATTTTATTTTATGATTTATACTGAGAGATAATCCGATTTGTTGTTGTTGTAGAAATAGTAAAATTAGTAGTAGCAGTAGTAGTAATAGTTGTATAAGCATTTTTAGAAATACATTTGAAAAATCTAACTTCTGAACTGCAGAGGGCAGCATAGTTGTAAAAATCATAAACTGCCTTGTCACATCTGAATATGCATTTCACAACCTGTCGCAATAATTTTACTTGGTGAATTTTATTACACTCTGAAAACATTAAAGGTTTTTCATTTAAATCAGGCTGCCTTATTCTTATCTTATTTTTAAGAGGAACATTTGCTAAATATTTGTTACAGTTTCTATGTAAATTTACAAAACAAGGACAGATATCTATATGGTGAAAAATACACTAGCATTTAAAACTCTTATTAGGGAGATTCACTCTTTCCATGTAGAACAAATTTAGATTTTTTTCCAAAGACAGATTTCTTTCTTTGTATTTGTATTTTTTCAATAGTTTCTTGTGCAATTGTTAAAGAGACTCCGTAACAAAAATTGCATCCTGTTTTTTATCATCCTACAAGTTCCAAAAGCTATTCTAATGTGTTCTGGCTTACTGCAGCACTTTCTACTATCACAGTCTCTGAAATAAATCAATGTATCTTTCCCCTGTCAGACTTGTCGGCCTGTGTCTGGAAGGCTGCCAAGTTCTTCAGTGTTGTGGTTCTGCTATGAACTCACCCTTCCAGGCCCCTCTATGCACACTGCCTGTGTATTGTTTAGATTAGGGCAGCTTCTCTCTTCTCTCTTATCTTTTACAAGCTGGATAAATCGTCCTCTGAGCTGGCTGGGCTTTCACATACTGAGGAATTATAGACAAGGACAAAGCTGTTTGCAGGAAGAAAAGAGCAGCCTGAAACTTCAGTGCATGAGATCTGCAGGGGGAAAGAAACACACAAATGATCTCTTGAGATTCAAAAGGAAGGGTGTATACAGCCTGCTTGTGTATGGATGTATTTTCTATGTGTGGACATACTGTACATCAACCTACTTCCTGTTTTGGTGGCCATTTTGTTTGTTTATAAACAAACTTTTTAAAACTGTTTTTAGCCGCTTTTAATGCGGCGGGGAGCGGCGAAATTGTGTCAGAGGGTAATAGGAGATGTCCCCTAACGCACTGGTATGTTTACTTTTGTGCGATTTTAACAATACAGATTCTCTTTAAATGTGTTTGTATTACAAAAATTGCATTGCAAATTCTTCATCAATACCAGTGATGCTAAGTTACATAAAATACACCTAATAAACATCTAACTCAAATGCGATTCTTCATATAAAACATATTTTTTGGGGTTCCCAATGATTTGCTTTGAAACACAAATCACAGATTGCACATGAGAAAAGAAAACCTGCAAATAATCAGAAAAAGAATGCATTGCAATTGAAATACATTACAGGTGTAGTGATAGCATTTTTGCAAAATCGCAATTGGGATGTGATTTTCATTCAATAATTACAGTATGAACCTTCCCTAAAGGTGTCATTGTGTGAAATGTGCATAACAGAGCTTGGAAAAGGACTCAACTGTGCATGTATCATATTTTAAATTACCAACTATAACATTTTCTTAATTCAACAGGTATAAGTTGTCCATGCATTTATGTTTTACTGATATTTATATTTCTGATACATTTGGGAAATTAAAATGAAATTAAAATATTTGATTGCTACAAAAAATATAAAATTAAACCTTTTTTTGTCATATTATTTACAAAAATTAAAACATTTTTTTGAAACAGTGCTTGTTAAAGTTTTGGAGATGTCAAGGTGATCCCCAGATTCCTAATTGGAATCTGTTACAAAAAAAAAAAAAAAAAAAAAAAAAAGGAAAAGGTAATGCTGACATTTTAACAGACTACTACTGTATAAATAATTTAGTGGGGCAAACCTACACCATGCTTCTTTGAACAGAAACGAGTTGATGATTAAGTACAAAGCGTAGACATTCGCAGATATAAGCGCAATGTTCATCCGATCTAGTACCCCTTCTGAGAAATGACTCGACTGCCGCAACGCCGTCCTCACGTGGTATACGGCTATACAGACTGGTCACATCAATAGCGACCAGTCTGTCCCCTTCCTGCCACTCCAGGTTATCGATTCCATGAAGTAGGTCGATCGTGTCATCCAGGTGTGAGGGTACCATGGCCAACAGTGGTCTCAGGAGATGGTCAAGATACTTTGACAAATGGGATATGTGTCGGTGGGTTGCTATGATACGAGGACGCTTCTGCGCCCTCGTCCTGAACGGTTGATAGAGTGTCAGGCGTTGTCATGGTTACAGGGGCAGAGCCGGTTGATGTAGGCGGAAGTGCCGCCGATGCGTGAGCTATGTAACGTGTGCTGTCATGGCCAGCCCCTACCCCCTCCATCATAGAGAGCAAGTGCCAGCAGCGCGAAATGGTCGTCTGCAGGGGACCACAGACGTGACGCCCACTTAACTGTTGTTAGCATTGCCTGACTACTCCACTGTGAGTGCCTGTTTCCATTTTTTATGATTTTTGATACTAATAAACCATACCATACCATACTGTATGTATAACAATGGACAATAACACTAATCATTCATATATCATTACAAACCACATAGGTAGGATAATAAAAACTTTTACATGGCTTAGGAAAATTCACCAGACTTCCAAACATAGCCACTAGGAATGTTCAAATAATATACCACTCTTTTAATAAGTGTATGCACGGCCAAGCACAAGGCTTAAAGAATTTCATAAAGATATGCTGCACTTCCTCAGGAGGTGTCTGGCCCTCAAATGGGAGTATTTGGGCAATATTTTACCAGTTTAAATGGACCATTAAATACTTAGAAAATATGCTACAGAAATAAAAATCTGCCAAATCTATTGGCAAAAATAAAACACAGTATGCAAGAAACAGGAAACTTCTTTGTAGGCTGTTATTGTCATGAATGTAATCTTCGCAATCCCAAGCATCTCGGCCGTTAGAAGATTTAGAAGACTAAGGGACCAGTGGCTATTTTTAAATTGAAATTTCCATCGGCAGTGTAAGAATTTGCTGGCAGCAAAAGCGTGATTCTAGATGTTTAGTGGGATGAACCTTACAGAATTTCACTGTTTTTCTATGCTGTGGTAAGGGTGGGATTGAAAATTTGTCGCAGTCTATGAATAAAGATATAATGTCAGTAAATTATAAAGAGGGTAAATAATGTTATGACGTTGCTCATTCTAATCATTTCCCAATTATTAATGTTGATGTTAAATTTTATTTTGGCAATGAGGTTAGGAAAATTTTTAGACATGATATTTGGTAAACAACAATATGTGTACAATAATGCCTGGTACACACCGTGCAATTTCCCATCCGATCATTTCCAACAGGTCCGATCAGGTTTATGATCGATTTTCCGATTGATTTTATGTAGAAGTGATAGGAATATTGATTGGAAATCTGGAAATTATTGACCAAATGCAGGATGATATGTTTGCAGCTATTTTTTATTATTATTATTATTATTATTATTATTATTTAGTATTTATATAGCGCCGACATATTACGCAGCGCTGTACAGTGTATATATATATCTTGTCACTAACTGTCCCTCAAAGGAGCTCACAATCTAATCCCTACCATTGCCATATGTCTATATTATGTAGTGTAAGTACTGTAGTCTAGGGCCAATTTTTAGGGGGAGCCAATTAACTTATCCATATGTTTTTGGAATGTGGGAGGAAACCGGAGTGCCCGGAGGAAACCCACGCAGACACGGAGAGAACATACAAACTCTTTGCAGATAGTGCCCCGGCTGGGATTCGAACCAGGGACCCAGCGCTGCAAGGCGAGAGAGCTAACCACTACGCCACCGTGCTGCTATTAACTATGTTTACATTTGCAATGTCCAGAACTGAAAGTCCACGATGACAATGGGTGCCAAAACGGAATCTGAAAGATTGTTGACATTATATTTATTTCAGACCCTGAAGACATTTGAGGGAGAAAGATGCACTTATTTCCTTGTAAGGAGGAACCCTGCTGTGCAAGGCTGAGCTAATCAGTGGTAGGGGTTACCTTTCTAAAACAAGCTGCTTTATGGCTCAGGTTTTAGAGGGAGTGCTTTGACCAGACCTAGGCAGAAAGACTGCTGTTACAGCAAGTGTAGTGATGATACAATATTTCTCTTTTACATTTTCATTTATTATATTAATTAAAAGCTTTCAAGCAATAGAAAACTACCGAACACATGGCACTGCTATTATTTCAATACCATAGAGCATCTTTATGTTTTCTCTCTGAAGCCAAAAGTGACATCACTTCTGCCCTTTCTGTTACATTACAGAATTTGGTTTAGATCTGCTTTAACTGACTAAGACTAATACACATAATAGCAATGTAGAAATGGGTATCTAGAATATACTCAGGGGCATCAAACCATTTTGTTTATGTAGATCAAAAGCTTTCTGACTCAGAAACAAAATAAATAATTAGACATAAATAATGATATCCATGTGCCGCAGTTGTGGCTTTCATCTGTAGGTAGATTCTGATATTCACCTCATCATTTTTGAAGTAGCTCACAAGCTAAAAATGTGTGGGCACCTCTGCATTAGACTGTCCAACTCTTCAACTTAAGGAACATTTAATGGGGCAGAAACATTTAATGCAATATACATTCATCCCATGATGGCATCTGATACCCAGAAGAGTGTTTGGTTACAAAAGTTAGATGCTTCTAACATTTTCTGCTAGACATCCAATTCTAGGAAGAGTACATATTTGGTAGCAATTTCCAGAGATGGATTAAGATGTAATGGGGCCCTAGGGAAGGTAATAGATTTGGGGGCCCTTGTGGCCCTTTTTGTAAGCTGAAGCGGAGACTGGAGAAAAGTAAAAGAAGGCAGCAGGTGGGCCCCTTGACACCCACTAGGCCCCAAGCACCTGCCTAGGTTACCTGGTAGATGATCCTGCTCTGGCATTTTCCTTTAAAAAGTACTTTCTTTAGTCATACAGATCTTCAATCCGTATATAATAACTTGATAGCACTTTTTAGACTGCTCAAAACTCTTTAATGACGTCAGGGTTGTTTATTACTATTATTATTATTAGTCGTAGTATCATTAGAATTGGCTCTGATAGCTAGTAGGTTAAATTTTGCAAACAATGCTGCTTAAATTATTCCCAACATAAAGAGTGAGCTTATGGAGCTGTGTGCTTTGTTGGGATAGAAAATTAGCTGATTTTAGGGGGGGGGGGGGGGTCGGAGAATGAAAGGAAAAAGTAACTTTTCAACTTACAGGATCGACAGGGATCTTCTCACTTTCTGCATGATGCCAGGGCTATTCAAGCTGGTGCTAGACAGGGAAATGTTATTAACGTTGCTGAGATGCTGCCTAGGGTTACTTTTTGCAGTTCTGATCTATTGAAACAGAATAGGTTTCATTATATAACAATGTTCACACATAAGACCCAGTGAATAAGATATAGGCCTCGTTCACATTACTCAATGCAGATGGCCAAGCATTCGGAATGCAAGTGCACACGATCGCATGCCATCTGCGTTGCAGTGCTTTGCGCTGCTGTTCCCATTAATTACAGTGAATGGGATGAGCGATACGCTGTGCCAAAAATGTGAGCAGCAGTGCAATAGTGAATCGCAATGCACGTAGTCTGAACGTCAGAAGTAGTGTTGGGCGAACATCTAGATGTTCGGGTTCGGGCCGAACAGGCCGAACATGGCCGCGATGTTCGGGTGTTCGACCCGAACTCCGAACATAATGGAAGTCAATGGGGACCCGAACTTTTGTGCTTTGTAAAGCCTCCTTATATGCTACATACCCCAAATTTACAGGGTATGTGCACCTTGGGAGTGGGTACAAGAGGAAAAAAAAAATTAGCAAAAAGAGCTTATAGTTTTTGAGAAAATCGATTTTAAAGTTTCAAAGGGAAAACTGTCTTTTAAATGCGGGAAATGTCTGTTTTCTTTGCACAGGTAACATGCTTTTTGTCGGCATGCAGTCATAAATGTAATACATATAAGAGGTTCCAGGAAAAGGGACCGGTAATGCTAACCCAGCAGCAGCACACGTGATGGAACAGGAGGAGGGTGGCGCAGGAGGAGAAGGCCACGCTTTGAGACACAACAACCCAGGCCTTGCATGAGGACAAGAAGCGTGCGGATAGCATGCTTTGTACCACCATGCAGTCATAAATGTAATAAAGATAAGTGGTTCAATAAACAGGGACCACGCGGCAACGCTAACCCAGCAGCAGCACACGTGATGGAACAGGAGGAGGCGCAGGAGGAGAAGGCCACGCTTTGTGAGACACAACAACCCAGGCCTTGCATGAGGACAAAAAGCGTGCGGATAGCATGCTTTGTACCGCCATGTAGTCATAAATGTAATAAAGATAAGAGGTTCAATAAACAGGGACCACGCGGCAACGCTAACCCAGCAGCAGCAGCAGCAGCAGCACACGTGATGGAACAGGAGGAGGCGCAGGAGGAGAAGGCCACGCTTTGTGAGACACAACAACCCAGGCCTTGCATGAGGACAAAAAGCGTGCGGATATAGCAGCAATGCTTTTTGCCGCCATGCAGTCATAAATGTAATACAGATGAGAGGTTCAATAAACAGGGACCGGAAACGCTAAACCATCCCAGATGTTCATCGGTCATGTTACTTGGTTGGGGTCCAGGAGTGTTGCGTAGTCGTTTCCAATCCAGGATTGATTCATTTTAATTTGAGTCAGACGGTCTGCATTTTCTGTGGAGAGGCGGATACGCCGATCTGTGATGATGCCTCCGGCAGCACTGAAACAGCGTTCCGACATAACGCTGGCTGCCGGGCAAGCCAGCACCTCTATTGCGTACATTGCCAGTTCGTGCCAGGTGTCTAGCTTCATGCCCGGTTTCAGGTCCAGCGGTGCCAGCCACAAATCCGTCTGTTCCTTTATTCCCCTCCAAATTTCCTCCCCTGTGTGCTGCTTATCCCCAAGGCAGATCAGCTTCAGCAACGCTTGCTGACGCATGCCAACAGCTGTGCTGCACTGCTTCCACGATCCTACTGCTGCTGGTGCTGGGTTAGCATTTCCGGATGAGGTACAGCTTTGAGATGCGTTGGAGGAGAAGGAGTCAGAGAGGTAGGTGCTGCTGTTGTTATCCAGCTGTTTGCGGCGTGGGCAACACCCGCGCCGTAGCAGGTGAGGAATCGCTGCCAGGCTCCACAAGGTTCACCCAGTGCGCGGTAAGGGAGATGTATCGACCCTGGCCGAACGCACTCGTCCAGGTGTCAGTGGTGAGGTGAACCTTGCAGGCAACGGCATTCTTCAAGCTTCGGGTTATTTAGCTGACCACGTGCTCATGCAACTCAGGCACTGCAGAGCGCGCAAAGTGGTAGCGGCTGGGAACCACGTAACGTGGGATGGCCACTGACATCATGCCCTTGAAGCTGTTTGTCTCCACCACTCGATATGGCAGCATTTCGCAGGCCAGAAGCTTGGCTATGCTGGCTGGCTGTTACTGCCACGGCCCGGGGGTCATTTGCTGGCAATTTCCTCTTGTGCTCAAACATCTCAGAAACAGACAACTCAACCGTAGCGCTGCACACCGAAGGGCTGTTGGTTGTTGTGTTTGATGAACACTGGGAGACCTCAAGAGCACTAGTCCGGAAAGTGACAGTGTCAGCATCGTCTGATGTTTGTGAATGTTGTGAACCACGCAATGGCTGGGCTACTGCTGCTGCTGAGGCGGGTCTGGTGGTGAGTCTGGTGAACCCAAGGGAGGCAGTGTTGCTGGTGGTACCCTGTCCTGCCGCGTTTGCCCACAGAGTGGGATGTTTGGATAGAATGTGGCGGCTCATGCTGGTGGTGGAGAGGTTGTTAATACTTTTCCCCCTGCTCAGGCGGGTCTTGCACACCTTGCAAATCGCCATGGTAACATCCTCAGTGCAGTCTTCAAAGAAAGCCCAGACTTTAACTGGCTGAGGACTCGGACCTCGTGCGTGATGTGCTGGTGCTGCTTAACCCACTGCTGGACGCTTGAGAGGTCATCCAAGTAATTATCTGGTCCTGTTCTTTTGGATCTGTGAGGGTTGTTGTCCTGGACAACATGGGCAGTATTGAGTGGGTTTTCTTGGGTGCTCCCCTGTGGCCTGTACGTGAACCGTCAGGGGAAACACCTCTTCCCTTGCCCCTCCCTCTTTCACCGGATTTCTTCCTCATTTCACTTATCCTTAAAGTACACGCTGACTGGCAGCAGTACAGTGGCAGTACAGAAATGCTATACAGTGGTGGGTGAGCGGTGTACCACTATTGTCAGCAGTGACACAGAGCACAATGCTATACAGTGGCGGGTGAGCGGTGTACTACTGTTCCCAGCAGACACAGAGTGGAAGTAAACACAATGCTATATAGTGTGGCTGAGCCGTGTACACAGAGTGGCATTAAACACAATGCTATATAGTCTGCTATATAGTCACCCCGAACAGGGTGATGTTCTGCAGAACCCGAACAGTGGCAAACACTGTTCGCCCAACACTACTGGGAGGGAACGCAGATTTTAGTACCTAAACACACGATACAACATGTTTTCCGGGGTCGGACTCTGAGGCACATACAGATGGTCCCGATCATCATCCTCATCATACAACTCTTCTCCTGAGTCTGACCCACCCACCACCTCTGCCACCCCAACATCCCCAGACACAGACCCCTCATCGTCCTCAACATTAACTTGGGATGCTGGCCTGAGCCAGACCTCCTCCTCCACATCAGGCCCCATCATCTCCTCAATGGCAGCCCTCATTAATCGCTCTGGCGACGGACTGATGGACACAACGTTCTCCTCCGGGGAGGGCTGCTGCTGACCACTGGCTGCTGGGGTGGATGTTATAGCTTGCGTGGGGCGTTGGCTGTTGCTGTTGTTGGGAGTGCTGCTCACAGCGGAGGTCTCTGGGGAACTCATGTTGAGCTCATATAGTGGTTGACGGTGAGTGGAGTATTACTGATCCCAGCAATATACACACTGACTGGCAGAGTACGCAATGCTATATAGTGTGGCTGAGCGAGGTACACAGAGTGGCAGTAAACAGAATGCTATATAGTGTGGCTGAGCGAGCGGTGTACCACTATTCCCAGCAGACACAGAACAGTGAACAGAATGCTATATAGTGTGGCTGAGCGAGCGGTGTACCACTATTCCCAGCAGACACAGAACAGTGAACAGAATGCTATATAGTGTGGATGAGCGAGCGGTGTACCACTATTCCCAGCAGACACAGAACAGTAAACAGAATGCTATATAGTGTGGCTGAGCGAGCGGTGTACCACTATTCCCAGCAGACACAGAACAGTGAACAGAATGCTATATAGTGTGGCTGAGCGAGCGGTGTACCACTATTCCCAGCAGACACAGAACAGTGAACAGAATGCTATATAGTGTGGCTGAGCGAGCGGTGTACTACTGTTCCCAGCAGACACAGAACAGTACACAGAATGCTATATAGTGTGGCTGAACGAGCGGTGTACTACTGTTCCCAGCAGACACAGAACAGTACACAGAATGCTATATAGTGTGGCTGAACGAGCGGTGTACCACTATTCCAAGCAGACACAGAACAGTGAACAGAATGCTATATAGTGTGGCTGAGCGAGCGGTGTACCACTATTCCCAGCAGACACAGAGTGGCAGTAAACAGAATGCTATATAGTGTGGCTGAGCGAGGTACACAGAGTGGCAGTAAACAGAATGCTATATAGTGTGGCTGTGCAAGCGGTGTACTACTATTCCCAGCAGACACAGAGTGGCAGTAAACAGAATGCTATATAGTGTGGCTGAGCGAGGTACACAGAGTGGCAGTAAACAGAATGCTGAGCGAGCGGTGTACTACTATTCCCAGCAGCGACACACAATGACTGGGGGGGACCCTGGCTAGCGTGGCTGGAGCGCGAACTACCCTGCCTGCCTACCCAAAGCTAAACCCACAGACAAATGGCGGAGATATGACGTGGTTCGGGTATTTATTTACCCGAACCACGTGACAGTTCGGCCAATCAGAGCGCGTTCGGGTCCGAACCACGTGACCCGTTCGGCCAATCACAGCGCTAGCCGAACGTTCGGGGAACGTTCGGCCATGCGCTCTTAGTTCGGCCATATGGCCGAACGGTTTGGCCGAGCACCGTCAGGTGTTCGGCCGAACTCGAACATCACCCGAACAGGGTGATGTTCTGCAGAACCCGAACAGTGGCGAACACTGTTCGCCCAACACTAGTCAGAAGTGCTGTCAATGCAGTTTGTATGTTCTTGCTGATCGCACACCATACGCACTGCCAAAATGCGCACTGCAGCACGTATAGGGCTTGATTCACTAAACCATCATAACTGATATCATGGTCGCGCTAGCGTTTTGCACGTGTTATATAAAATTCACGTTTGCATGCGAAAATGTGCATTATAACACACGCAAATCAATAGCGTGACCGTGATATCAGTTATCACGGTTTAGTGAATCAAGCCCCTAATGTGAACGAGGCCTTAGTTCAGGTGTGGTAGAACCATAATGATAGGTACTGTATATAGACTGTGTCAGGCAAACTATATTTGTAGTTTAAAGCAGGGCTAAGTCATCATAGTTACTGCCTCTAACAGGAATAATCTGTAACTATAACAAAGTGAAGCATCCTGTCTTAATCATACAAATACTAATGACACATTGTGCAGTACTAAGGAATTGACTATTCTGCTAAAACCTGGCATAAAAACCTAACAATGTTGTGATAACTGGGTAAACTGAACTATACTCATCCCATTAACCATCACAGGCTTAAAATAAACCAAACCAAAGCACAATAAAAGACTGTCATAAAGTCGCTATAGGTTCAAAAAAAGGTGAATAAACTTTATTTTATGTAAGCAACTAACCCCAATTTCACCCCAATGTCACCCATAGCAACCCATAGCAACCAGTATCAAACTATTATAAAACCATATAAAAACGTAGCTGGATATACTGTACATATGACTTCCGCTTTTTGCACACTACTTATGATCTCATTAAAGGTGGCCACACACCATACAATTTTTTAAATATCTGTACAATTTAAGAATTGCAATACATTTTTCTGACTGACTGTAACACTTCAAAAATCTGACCAATGTACCACACACCTATGTTCAATTTTTTCCTCAATTATGATAAAAATGATTGGAAACTCAGAGAAAATTGATAGGGTGTGTTTATTAATAAATTAACAATCTAACACACACCATACAATCTTTAGTAGAAATTTAAGAGAAATATCTGGCATTCCGGATCGATTTAAATCGGAAAAAACGGGAAATCCGATTGGATTTTTCAGTCGAATAAAAAAAAGCTTTCGATTGTTTCGAGAGATACAATCGTTTTTATCGAATTACTGTAAAATCTGATCATTTTATTGTATCGTGTGTGGCCACCTTTAGACATACATAATCATGCCACACCTCTTAAACACCATATAAAGGCCCTGCATTTATGTGAGCAGCACACAATCGCCATCACCCATGGCAACCAGTACCAAACTCATACAAAATTATAGTTGGATATACACACAACCTCCTCATGTGGCATACCACTTATAATATCATCTGGACATGCCATACCACATAAACAAAGCACTGCTTGCATTTTTATGAGTAGCTTACCCCATCATCACCCCCAACAACTGATATGAAACTCATATAAATTAATTTGAAAACTCATAAAATAATGTAATAACATAGTTTGATACATGTAGCCCATTGTGTCAGAAAACATTACTGTTATTTCTAGCAAAAAAAAAAATACATAATTTAGTGAGCACACAATTGTAGTCACCCTGGGCATCCAATTATAAAAGGGTCCATTGTTTCTTATATATCTCACAAGTTCATGTTGCCCTTTAAAAAATAAATAAATAGAATGTTGAGTACCGTACATCATTTACAAGTCATTCAGTTACAACGTAAAGCAAAGTAAGCCATTTGGGGGGGGGTTTATATATAATATTCACAATTAATCAGCCATTTCTTCCCTAAATTACACATTTTATTACATAATTATACCAATAGGGTGCTCATTCAAAAACTGCTACCTCCCTCAAGGCAGCAAAAAGTACACTTATTAAAGTGGGAAATATAGCACAACTTATAAAATACAGATACAAGTATTCATTTTTTGCTAGCAGTAACAGTAATGTTTTGTGACACAGTGGGTTGTGTGAATACAAGTATTCTCACACTAAACTTTGTACCTATGTTATTAAAAGACTTTAAACAGAAGCTCAAACTTGTATTGCAAATGTAGTAGAATAAGGCCCCATAACTCAAAACAATCATAATGAAAGTCACTTATTACTACAATATGCAAAGAAGCGGCACTGCTGCTCAATGCCTTTCTTATTTCTAAATATTTCAGTTCCAAATATAGTAGAATAAGCCACACAATACAAAGCAGTTATGACAATGGGAAACAGTACAAGGTTGTTTATGGTTTTATGCTTGTACAGCACTATGCAGGCAAGAAGCAATGCTGCTCAATGTCTGGTCTACTATGCTGCAAATGTGAATATATAAGAACATAATCTAAGGTACAAACCAATGATGATGATTATGAACAGTAAAATATGTTTTACAGCTATACTATGTAGATAAATAACAATATTGCTCAATGCCTGGCCTGACTGGCTGATGCAAAAATGCAGGACATTATAGGATAGTGAACATCAACATTGTTTGGTTTTCAGGATTTTCTAAAACAAACAAGCAATAGTAGGGTGGTCAAAACAGCAGCCTTTTGCCATTAGCTACTTCATAATACGGATCCTAAGAGCCTAGAGTGTGGTGTATCAAGGGTACTGACATCAAATACCTTTTAGTACATTTTGGAATTTATTTTAATTGTATAATTGACTAAAATTCATTTTGTAGCCTATATTTTATATACACCCTTCATTTCCTTTTTTTTTTCTTTCTTTTTATTTTCAAAGTCAATCAGTTAAGTCTTGTGGAGAGCAGTTAAAAAGCATACCTCAGTCGATCAACTACAAAGGCTATCATTCATAAAGCATTTCCGCATGCGGAAATGCTAAAAACAGCTGACTTTACCGACCACTCGGCAAAGTCAGCATTCATAAAGGCTCTTTCCGCATGAAAAAATGACACTACCGAGCAGAGTGATAAATCACCGCCTTGTGCGGTGATTATCGGAACAAATGTAGCAAAATGTTAATTCATAAAGAATACCGCCAGCGGTGTGAGGTCGGGAAGTACCGCTCCCTCTGATGTGGCGATACCAATGTAAGTGAATGGAGACACACAGACCTCCCAGGCAGCTGCAGCAGAGCGGAACACGGAAAAATGTATCAACTCGGCAGCTTCCGTGTCTCCGCAAGCCTACCGCCTGCCTACCGCCAGCCTAGTTCGGGGAATCTCCGCACTGGATACATGGATACTTCTTTATGAATGCCCACCCAGAAGTCTAAAACACCGCCAGCGGTGTTTTTCCGCATCGATTCCCCTTACCGACAGCCTCTTTATGGATGATACCCAAAGCAAAAAACAAGTCCAGATGATACAGGATACAGAACCTAAGCAATTTACATATTAAAATAATATTAATTATATTTGGCCAGCACAGTGGATAGCAATGGACAGCACTGATCCCCATTTGAATGTAGACCAGGACACTTTCTGCATGGAGTCTGTATTTTTATCTTGTGCTTGCATGAGTTATCTCCTGGCATTCTGGTTTCTTTCAACAAGTCTAAAGGTGGCCATACACTGGTCGATTTGCGATCAGATTCGACCAAAAGATAGATCCCTCTCTGATCTAATCTGATCAGAGAGAGATCGTATGGCCACCTTCTGCAAACAGATTGTGAATTGATTTCAGCCTGAAACCGATCACAATCTGTGGAGGAGCTGCCCCCCCTGCATACATTACCTGTTCCGGCCGGCGCGAGTCCCCTGGTCCACCGCTGTCTTCTTCTCCGGCCTGGTCCCGGCATCTTCTCCGCATCGACTCCCTGCTGGCATCTTCTCCCATCACACATCCGGCATCCACGTATAACTTTGTCACTCCAGTGACAGCGGAAGTTCAAATAGAGCGCCCTCTATTTGTACTTCCGCTGTCACTGCAGTGACACAGGAAGTTATGCCGGATGCCGTGATGCGGAAAAGCCAGCCGGGAGGTGACAGCGGTGACAGCGGGACTCGCGCCGGTGGAGCAGGTAATGTATCTCCGCTGTATTGCGTCGGTCGTCGGGCATTCGAACGCGCTATCGACGCACTCCCGACCCGCTCCCGGCCCGAGAAAAATCTTTCGCACGGATGGATCGACGGGAGTCGACGGGAACGATGGATTTCGGACGGAGATCCATCGTTCTGTCAGCGGTGTGCGTGGCGATTTCACGGCCGTTTCGATCACTGTGATCGAAACGGCCGTATTTCGGCGGGAAAATCGTTAGGTGTATGGGCCCCTTAAAACATACAGATAAGTTTATTGGCCTTCTCTAAGATTGGCTGTAAACTGTGATGAACCCATGGCCATGGTAGGAATTTGACTGTAAGCCCCTCAAGGGACATTTACTGTTAGTGAAAAGATTAAATTCTTGAAGATGTCAGCACTATATATAAATAAAAGAAAACATGAACTACATATTGCTCCAGTAGTCTTTATAGGTATAAAATGATCTCTGCGATTTTGGTCCATTATCCCGTATGTATCCTCCTGGCAATATTGAATGCATCATGCTGAACAACATATTTATTTTTGTACAGATTTTTCTATCCCTTGGGTGAACTTGGGGATAACCAACCCTTCTGTAGTTGATATGATGTTTAAAAATGTCAGCATTTAAATGTACGATCTCTTGGTCTTTTATGTGCTAACATAATGCCAACATAGGAGTCATTAATTATAGACAATGGAATAAGATCTTTACAGAGTGGTTTGAATTTTCCACATTCCCACCAAATGTAGCAATGTGTGCCAGCCTCACTGCTGTATTGCCAGGATAGTTACTTGAAATCTATCCAATATTTTGGCAGAGGTTAAGTGCCATCTGGTATAAAAAAAAAAGGCTTATCCAAATTTTTGATTTTATAAAAATTGTTTTAAATATATATATATATATATATTATGTATTCTTATTTGTGTATTTATATAGCAGCAACATCTTCCGTAGCACTATACATAGTACAAAACAAATAGTGAGGAGCATGGATACATGGGATGTACAAAACACTGTTCAATCAGAACATAAGCAAAGCAAAGCAACCAACATAGTTGGTATCTGATTTGAGACATGTTCATAGATTCAAAATTCAAACCCTTTATTGTCATTGTGTAACACAACAAAATTACTTTTCATGACAACCCCACGGAAGAATTATACAAGTATGCCAGGTATTTCAATATTTAAACAATTTGTACGCAGTGTTATTTATTTCAGAGAGGATTCAGAGTTTATCAAGTTTATGGCAGATTGGGAAAATCTGGTTTTCAGTCATTTTTGTATGTTCATCTGATGAAGTACTGCAGAATAAGAAACATTAGAAGGATCTCTCTGCCCTTACCAATTTAAAATCTAGAGGGTAATGGGGTGGAGACACTAGGAGAGGAGATTTAGGGGTTAGATGATGAGGCAGCGAGCCTCCAATGCTACTTATAACAAATTATAACAAATTCATTTAACCAAAAAGTTTCAGCAAGAGATTTTTAAGTCTGTAAAGGGAACACGAGGTGAGAGTGATATGGAGGCCAGGGCCGGTGCTACCATAGAGGCAAAGGAGGCAATTGCCCCAGGGCCCCAGAGCCTGCAGGGGCCCCCATTGGCTACAAGAGGAAATAACAATTTTTAAAAAGACCTTATAGTTTTTTAGAAAATCGATTTTAAAGTTTCAAAGGAAAAAAAATACACATTTAAAAACCAGCCGACTTTAATGGTTAATAGCAAATTCACCTTAAATGCTAGAAACCCTAAATTTGCAGGATATGTTAAGGAGATTATTGGGGATAAGAGGAAAAAGGAGGCAATTTCCCCAGGGCCCCAGAGCCTGTAGGGGCCCCCAGTGGCTACAAGAGGAAAAAACAATTTTTCAAAAAGACCTTATAGTTTTTTAGAAAAGCGATTTTAAAGTTTCCAAGGAAAAAAATATACATTTAAATGCGGTAAAAGTCACTTTTAGTAGCAAACCTAACGGTAGTGTAATTTTACATGTATCAAAAGAAAGAGCAATACATTTCCTGACGGGGTTTCCAGGGGGTCCATACGCAGCTGCAGCACTTTGGCCAGGGATCGCTATACAGCCGCAATATGGCTGTATGAAGATCCCTGATGATGTGGGGTCCCTGCTCCTGAAACTTTTTAACCCCTTGTCCCCCATGCAGACTGGGATAGCCATGATGTGGAGCTCCGACCGATTGGGGCTTCACACCCTGACTATACCTGCTGCAAAAAAGGTCCCTTAATGCCAATTTTTGTTCCGGGGTATCTGTTGGGGGGGGGGGGGCCCCAGGTTTATTTTGCGGCAGCAGGGAGTGCCATAATTTGGCTTGCTCTGCGCCGAACTGTCCGGTGCCCAAATAATATGTACTCATTAGTATAATGGATGGCAGACACTTTGTTAGTGAAGAAGGCAGAGAATTCTTCACATCTTTCCTTGGAAAATGTGGTTGGGGGTTTTAAGCATGAAGGATTAGAGGTGTTTCCACAGTGTGAAAGAGTTGAGCTCCTCTGTTCATAGATATTTTGTGCAAGATGAAGTCTGATTTTTTTTTCTTGGTTATTGCTTCTTGGTATTATTTGAGGTGATGGAGTAGGCTGGATTTGTGCTCCTCAGACTCAGATTTACGCCACTGTCTTTCTAGACTGCACCCTTTCTTTCTTAGAACATCTATGTTGAAATCCAGGACCAATTTTATTAAGCCCAGTTTAATCAAGATCCTAATGAATTTGTGATTTAGAGATGAAATAGCAGGATGTTAGCTTACATAGTTGTATTCATTCTCAAATGTGTTCTTTGTTTAGCGTGTGCATAGGAGAGGATTTCCATATCTGCAACAATTTAATAGTTAATTCTTTCATGTAGATCCAACTTGTCTAGGTTCATAATATTATGCATGTGTCAATTTATAAAGAATCATCTTTTTTACAGATAGAAATGCTAAATTGTTAAGCTACTTGTTTAGTTCAAGATACAGACATGAAATAGCTAGATGCTGGGTTCAAGTTCAATACTAGAGAGGACCTGAAAGAAAAAACTTCAACAGGCTCATAAAAGGTGAACCAACCAAGGTTTCAATGAAGAAAACTTAAAACCATATGCAATTGGTTATGCAATAGGGCCATATGCAATTCACCTTTTCTCCTAAGTTTTCTCCAAGGTGATATTTTTGCACCTTGTCAATGAAATGCCTTTTAAACCACCAGCAAGCAAGAAAATATTAAAAATAATTTTGATAGTCCTTTCACCAACTTTTACGAACTTTTTCAATTGTAAAATGCTTCAAAGAAAATATGAAAATTATAGAGAATATGAAAATTATCTCATTGGAGAAAACTCAGGTGAAAAAGTGACTTGCATATGAGCCCTAGGCCCTTATGCAATTAACTGAGTTTTCGCTCAGCAGATAATTGTTCAATGTCCCTAAGAAGCACTTTTCAACACCTAGCAATTGAAAAAGTGATAAAAAGTGGGTAAAAAGTAATATCAAACTTATTTTGAGTATTTTCGTCCTGATGAGCTTTAAAGGTTATGGTCCTCTCCCCTGTGTCCTATTAGTTACAACCTTGAATGCAGTCTTCCATCCAGCTAAGGTATTCTTCAAGACAATTTCTCCTTATTTATCATTTAAATTTGCCAATTTATTATGACCTATAGAAGAAGGTTGAGACTAGGAAAATTGTTCTGAATACTACTTAGATATTAAATAGGAAGGATTTGCTTCGTAAGTTCAAAACTAAGAATTGAGCGAGAATGATTATGCTATGCTTTGCTATTTTGCTCTCCATCTTTCAACACTTTCACCTTGTCAGTCAAAGGATAAGCCTCATCTGGTATCATAAGGCAAACAGTACTATGTATGTGCAGATGGGGCCTGGTGTCTGGAGCTGTGTGAAACTGAAGGTCTCCTTGTAGCACAGTGGGGATAGTGTAATTTGGTTTATCCCATGCTAGATTCGGTACTGCAGATTTGAACACATTACTGTGTCCTTAAATTGATTGCCAGGCTTCACTCTGCAGACCAGTACATAGCAGGTGCTGCTTGGTGAGTTAGCATTGCCTTTCCATGCGCAGATATTGTAAAACACAGACATTTTTTGGTGGAAGAAAAAGCCTTTGCCAAACACACACAACAGCAGTGAAAGTGTTAACATTGTATACCCTAATGCTCGTTTCTATACTATCCAGCCTAACACAGAAGCCTAACACAAAGCAACCTGCTGCAGTTCTGAACCTAACTGCACTAGCATTACACTCTTAATTTGGATGCTAGCCAAAATGTCTTGTTATACAGCTATGGCTGTGTAAAGACCAAATGATTAGAATATCTGGTCCCAATCTTTTACATTTGGAAACAGATGCCACATTAAACTTGTGCCTATCCCTGTCCTATGCCTAATATTCCACCTAGATTCCTATGAACTCACCTACCCTCTGGCAAAAATACATGATGAAGTGGCAAAGTGTTGATTTCACTATCTTATTCTAAGTAGAGGTCTTAAAGAAAACCTGAACAGAAAATTCAAATTCAAAATAAACATATACATGTCATACTTTCTTCTCCTACGTCCTGTTTGTCCACTGTGATCGATGTAATTCTCTGTCCTTCATTCTAGAAATGGTGATGAACCCGTAATAGGCCCACTTGAGCCACAGGAAAACATGGGCATTACCTTGCACATCAGTTGTCCTTTCAGTTAAAACTGATAGCAGCTGATATATAACCAACAGCAACTGATGTACCGTATTTTTCGGAATATAAGACGCACTTTTTCTTCCCCAAAACTAGGGGGAAAAAGTGGGTGCGTCTTATATTCTAAAGGTACGGTATTTGGGCCCCAAAACATACTTACCGGTTCCTGCAGCCGCGATCCTGTCCTCCTCCGTCTGACTGCCGCCATCCAAGGGTCATCCGAGGGTCCCAGCTGTGGTCATCTGAGGGTCCCAGCCATCCCATCCAGAATCCCGGCTCTTCAGTGTCCCAGTCGCCAGATCGTCTTCACTGCAGACAGCAGCCATGCGGTAATCACGCGCTGCTGCCTCGCCGACATCCTCCATGGTAACGGCGTCCTCTTCCTAGTTACGGTGCCCCCTTCTGTGTGACGAGCGGCGCATGTGCGCCGGGTCACGCATGACTTCAGGCGCACGTGCGCCGGGGTCACGCATGACGTCAGGCGCACATGCGCTGCTCGTCACACAGAAGGGGGCACCGTAACTAGGAAGAGGACGCCGTTACCATGGAGGATGTCGGCGAGGCAGCAGCGCGTGATTACCGCATGGCTGCTGTCTGCAGTGAAGACGATCTGGCGACTGGGACACTGAAGAGCCGGGATTCTGGATGGGATGGCTGGGACCCTCAGATGACCACAGTTGGGACCCTCAGATGACCCTTGGAAGTCGGCAGTCAGGCGGAGGAGGACAGGATCGCGGCAGCAGGATCAGGTGAGATGCTGCAGGGGAAAAGTGTAGTGTAGTTTGTGTTGGGTGCAGGATTTAGTTAGTGTAGTTTGGGTTGGCTGCAGGGGTTAGTTAGTGAAGTGTAGTGTAGTAGTGTAGTGTAGTTTGGGTTTCTACAGGGGTTACTTAGTGAAGTGTAGTGTAGTTTGGGTTGGCTGCAGGGGTTAGTTCGTGTAGTGTAGTGTAGTGTAGTTGGTGGGGGCAGCAGGGGTAAGTGAAGTGTAGTGTAGCAGGATTTAGTGTAGATGAGCAGTTCAGCTTAGATAGAGACAGTTTTGGGGGGTTTAAAGGTCCATAAGACACCCCTGCAACATAGACGCACCTAGGTTTAGTTTTTTTTTTTTCCCTGATTTTTGCCTTCTAAATCTAGGTGCGTCTTATATGCCGGAGCGTCTTATATTCCGCAAAATACGGTATTTCAGTTCTGGCAAAAACTTGTCAAGATGGGAAGGAATCATTGTTAGAAGAAAATGGTGAGCTTCTGAAAGGAACTGACAATGAGGTAACTATGTAATATTAATTAGCAGGTACGTCACGTGTTTATTTTAAATAATTTGACTTGGTTCAGGTTCACTTTAAAACACACCTGAAGTGAAAAAAATGATACACAATTGTAGTTACAATGCTTATACTAAGTAGGACTTTCCTCGAACCCCTTATTTTGATTCTAAAAATTAAGGTTTACATTTTTGACTATCTCAGGTATGAGACGACAGTTGACATGAGTGGATATGCAGATGAAAATAAGTTAGTTTCAACTTTTCTATTTTGTTTTATGTTCTGGAAGGTCCTCTGCCTGTTGCAAGTTGCTTTGTCCTTGGATTAGAGAAGAGGAGTCTTGTAGAATACAAAATTAAAATGTTCAGTTGAAGCTGACTTCTCTTCATTTGCATACTCCATGACCTGGATAAATGAAAAACTTCACAGAGTCAGGTGTATATTGCAAAGTTCATATCAAACACAGGAGCCATTTTCATGCTTGTCAATAATTCAGGCAGGGTTAATGAGCATTTAATTTTCTACAGCGGTAATTATATTCTTGAAGTTGATTTTTTTATGCATCAGAAATCTATTGCCAGTCATGTCATATTACATAAGCATTAAAATTCTGCATGAGGAATAACTCAGCAAGTTTTTTCTCTGTTTATGAAAGACGCTATGTGTGCATTACAGTATAATGCAGTACAAAAGGAGTCCTGACATTTGATCAAATGATCAGGCTTTTTAGCTATATCAGACAAGCAATGGGTATATGCGGGTGTTAATGTAGCTATATTTGTCTTAGCAACCATTTTCATAAATAAGCTGTACTGATACATACACCTGCTCTACAAATTAACATTTTCCAATGGACCTCTTCAGTTGGAAAAAATGGGAGATGTTGAGCTGCGATAAGCTATTTCCATTTACTGACCATAACATTTTATGGCACCATTCCAGGGTTCAATATACAGTTATCTCCTGTGCATCATGTGACAGATTCTGCAATTCGGTGGAGATCTGATTGCTATCCAGCCTACAGCTGGGTCCATCCAATAATTACCTTCACTTGAGTTCATTGTTCATAAAATACTTACATCAATTCTGTTTTGTTCCCATCTTACATATGAAACACATGTATTGCTGGAGATTGCGCTAAAGATGTTCCAACTGACCTTTGGATTGAGACCCTCTAGATACCACTTCTAGTAATAGGTTTTACCTGCTGTCTGGAAAACAGCATTGGTAGTATATGCACATCCTCATCATACAGGTGTTTTGAAACATTATCATACAGGATTTCTTTAATGAGGTATAAATATGCATTACTTTGATTAAAATTGTCATGTTTAATTCTACTCAACATCTGCATAATTTAATGTAGCTAGCTACAGTGCTGAAAATCACTAAACAGTGAATACTAGTAACTAGCAGGTTGTACATATGCAAGTGTTTAAGATCCTGGTCTGTTTTTTATGTCTTTTCTTTTTTTCTTTTTTTGTTTTAGCGTGTTATTATGAACATCAGCATATCTTTAGCTTAGTCTGTCTTGTTTCATAAGGTGCTAGTTAGTTAATCTGAATGAGATAAAGAACATCTGTCCTCTGCAGGTTCAGGCACTGGTGATATTTGCCACATATGTTCTGGACAGGAGAAGAACAGTGTTCAGCCTACCTGCAAACGCTTGTGCTAGTTCAATAATGGATCATGGTAAATTACAAAGGCAGTACTTTTTATACATTTTTATTAACTCAAATTGATTGTCAGTGGGAGTTATACTGCAATCCAACTTCCCTGGCTGCAGGAAAGCTGTCATTTATAGCCCTGGGATTTAACCCTTACAGGGAGAAAAAAAGATAAAACAAAAACAGGTTAGTTTTAAGTAGGTTGACTGGGACTTTGCATACACATGTTTACCTCATCATGTTACATGTCACTTCAGGATTTCTTTGATAAATAATTGGTAGCAACAAAAGTAGCAGCAACATGACATATGCAAAGACTTGGATCTTGTGACCAGTAATGGAAGGAATATATTGGGATATTAATTCAGAGAATTGCAGGACAAGAGTAAGTACATAACCTACATATGCTTTTTTACTCATTGTAAAAAAAAATACAAACATTGCTAATTCCAGGACATGCTTTTAAACCAGACTAAGGGGCTTACCCATATAAGGCGTCAGAATCCACCAAACTAACAAAGACAGATACTCCAGGAGGCCTTCTTTAGGCTGCAAATATACCCTGTATCTTAACTGCACATGTTTAAATCACATGAAATTGCAATAGCACACTTAAGCCTCAGCAGCATCATTACATAGCGCCATCATCTTCCATGATGCTATACAGAGGAAGAAAGATAGGAAACATAAGTGTCACAGAAACTTACAATTGTACAGCAAATTATAAGAAACAAAAAGGAGAGAGTCCTTAAAGGGGCACTACAGCGAAAAACTGTAAAATTTAAAATATGTGCAAACATATACAAGTAAGAAGTACATTTTTTCCAGAGTAAAATGAACCATAAATTACTTTTCTCCTATAATGCTGTCACTTACAGTAGACAGTAGAAATCTGACAGAAGTGACAGGTTTGGGACTAGTCCATCTCTTCATAGGGGATTCTCAGCAAGGCATTCCCGAAAAAGGATTTAAACAATGAAGCTGGCCAGCTTCCCTGCTCACTTCACTACACAGTTTTTTAGCAGTTGGGCAGAGCAGCTGCCATTCACTAAGTGCTTTTGAAAATAAATATATCCCTGAGAATCCCCTATAAAGAGATGGACTAGTCAAAAACCTGTCACTTCTGTCAGATTTCTACTACCTACTGTAAGTGACAGCAAATAGGAAAAAAGTAATTTGTCTCATTTTACTCTGGAAAAAATGTACTTCTTATTTGTATATGTTTGCACATATTTTAAATTTTACAGTTTTTCGCTGTAGTGCCTCTTTAAAATGGTTTTATGGGGTAGGATTTGAAACACCCAGAGTAACTTAGGGCCCGTTCACACTGCACGCGTTTCCAGCCGCGTTTTGGAAACGCGTGCAGGTGGCCAAAACGCACGACATCAGACATTGCATAGAGTGCAATGTCTGATGTTCACACAGCATGCGTTCCGGACCTGTGCGGTCCGGGAACGCATGCTGCACGCAGATTTTACAAAAACGCGCGGCTGTCCCATTCACTTTTCAGTGATGGGATCAGCCACGCAACGCATACGAACGCGGACATGCGTGCGTTCGTACGCGTTGCGGTCCGCATGCGTTGCGGTCCGCATTTTGTAGTCTGAACGGGCCCTAAAGATAAGAGTGTTTGGTGGAGCCGTGTGTGGTCAACAATATCAAATGCAATGCATATATCAAGAATGATGTGTATAAAGTAACGCTCTTCGGATTTAAAAAGTAAAAAGTCAATAGCTACTTTAATAAGATTTGTTTCCATGAAAAGGTGAAAAAGGAAGCCAGCATTAATAAGGTGCAGTACAACTAGGGCTGCAGCAAATATGGGCATGCTGAGACTATAGAGCCATGCATATACGTATACTGTTATATATAAGATGTGGTACTGTCAGTCATTTCTGTTTTACAGATGCTGTGAGGTAATTTTACCTCAGAAAAGCTGTTGATAGGCAGAGGTTGGTGCTGATAACCAATCAGGTGCAGCTAGAAGATGATTGGGCAGAGCTTCTTCCCCTTCAGAAGTCCTCAGCCAATCAGGGGGCTAGCTGAGATGAAATAAAACCAGTCCTGCCAGAGCAGTTAGTGTCACTTGAGGCAAGTTCTGGAGACAGACCGGTGCAGCTGCCTGGGGGGGAGGTTATGGTATGGACGGTTATGGGAAATCTAACTGGTGGTGGCGATTGAGTCGGGTCCACAGACCATAGATCGTGGTTTTATTGGTCAAGAAATATGTGTGTTGTCACATTAAAGGAAAGTTAATATGGTTTTATCAGAGTTATACAAAGTTGATTGTTTCTTAACCTCCCCCCCTTCCCCAATAAACAATGGCCCAGGCCTGTTAAATGCCAAATGCGGTTTGTGTCTTATTTATTAGAGTAAGTGGTTAATAATGGTAAAGTTGTTATAAGATAATAATGTCAAATGCATTTCCATGAAGTTGGTAAAAGAGACAGAAATTTGCTAATTCTGCATGGACATGTCATTCAAGTAATTTAAATGTAAAGGAAATGAGGGATAAAAACTTTAGGCCTTACTTTTCTAAGTATTTGGTGTTATAACATCCTTTTTGAGAAATATATGGAAAAATTTAAAGGAATATGTTACAAAAAGTGATGTCAGTGTGAGGTTTAAGTACACCTGAACTTAGAGGGATATGGTGGCTGACATATGTTTTTTTTAAAGGATACCAGATGTCTAACAAAGCCTAAAATTGAGTGGTTAAGGGAGTAAGAGCTAATACTTACCGCTCCTTCTGTTCCGCTCAGTCAGCCGCCATTCTCCCATAATCCTTCCCGGTCTTCTTCGTCTGTCACCGCAAGTCAGTCAACTCTCCTGACTTGTATTTTGGACATACTGAGCTCCACAGTATGTCCTTTCTGCTTCCCCGTGGCTTCTCATAATGATGTAGCAGGCTGCTACATCATGCACGGCCACAGGGTAGCATGCGCGGCGCAGTATGTCCAGAAGACAAGCCAGGAGAGTTGTCTGACTTGCGGTGACAGACGGAGAAGACCAGGAAGGATTACGGGAGAACGGCGGCTGACTGAGCAGAAAGGAAGGAGCAGTAAGTATTAGCTCTTACTCCCCTACCCACTCTATTTTAGACTATCAAATAAAAGATTGTGCTGCGGAAGGAAAAATGTATAATAAATGTATTTGATTTTCATTAAAAATCAACCTGAGGTTGATGAAGGGCAAATGGATCCCTCTACTGACTGTGCAAACAACAATGAGAAAAGTAGATAAAAAAATATATATGTACATATATTAAAAGGCAAATGTAAAAAATATACTTGATGTGAGAAAAAAATATTAAAAATTGCTGCATGTATTCCTCATTCAGGTTTAAAAAAGTTCCTCATTCAGATTTTAAAGAGTTCACAATTTCCAATCCATATAGTAGCCCAAGAACACATAGAAGATGTAACAGTCACAGGTAACACTGATGAGGTAGGGTGCAAATGATCCCTAAGAGAATGGTAACATTCCTAATGCACTAGGGTGAATTCAGCATGTAGAGCATAAGTGTGCTGTTGGAATGATCTCACCCGTGATGATCTTCAGAAAAGCACTGCAGAAGTCTTCGAGGGAGCCGCTCAATCTCACCCGCCCCGGCCGGCAGCAAGGTGAGAGAGAGACGGTATGTCCACGTCGGGCAAGTGTGCCCGGCTCCCCTAGAGGGCGGAGGATATGCGGGTGGATGTGACCTAGCGCTGGTCGGGCTTCCGTCCTCAGGGCGGTGGTTTGCGGCTGCGTAACTCCAGCTAACCTCCTTCCCCTCTGTGTAGTGACGTCACAAAGGCAGCCACTGCTGACGTTTCGGGAGGAACGCCCCCCTTTCTCAAAGCTAGGCTAGCGGGTATCCAAGTGAATTCGGATATACGACCAAATTACCCGCGGGTACCCGACCTATTCAGGTACCCAGATAGAAAAACGGAAGTGCCCTTTAAATAGCTTTAAAAAGGGTTTTTAGGGTAAATTATGCATGTAGCATCATGTTTTTTTTAAAGGGAAACACTAATTTATTATTTTGTTAACATAAATTGAAAAAAAAAAAAGGGGGCCTGTAAATTATTAATATCAGGATAGGTTCCAGACAGCGGTCGACGGTCTTGCAGCCCACATTGTGTCCAAAGTCCAACCGCACAACTGGTACATGACAGTTTTCAGACAAGACACTTCCAAAAAATTACGCAGCAATTGTGTTTTGGGTTGAATATAGGTGGTGGTATCAGCAGCAGTGGCCTGTGGCACCGTGGCAGTGGGAGCCAGCGCCAGCTTGCTTCAGCCTCTTGAACTCCTCATGCTCATCCCTCCTCAAAACGTAGAACATCCTCCTCAAACTCCTTGCAGCTAACAGCCCTGAGGTCAATCATGGCGCCTGGAGCGAAAAGCTCGCTGACTGAGGGTAGGCTACCCGCTGGGGTCGACACTGACACAGCAGACCTTCTGAGGGTGGCCGTAATGTTGCTCCCTGTCCTCTTGCCCTTGCTGCCCCTCCCCCGGCTGCCGGTGCCAGCAGACATAGTACAACTTATATGTGATGATGTTACCAGATGATGTGGGGTACTTTTACTTTAATAAAATTGGGGTTGGACTTTAAATCAAATCAGCACGGAGTGACAGACCGCAGAGTAGAGGACAGACAGTGTACACTATCTGTCTAATGGTGGGTACACACGGTGTGTTCCCGCACTCGATTTCCAGCTCGATTCCCGTCGACTCAATTATTTCCGACATGTCCGATTTGCATTTCGATGGATCGTTAGGTCGATTTGGCATACTTTACATGCGAAGCGACCTAACGATCCATCAAAATGCAAATCGGACATGTCGGAAATAATCGAGTCGACGGGAATCGAGCGGGAAATCAAGTGCGGGAACGCACCGTGTGTACCCACCATAACAACTAACTGCAGTACTAACTACAATGCAATAACACAGTAATCCTCCTATTCCCTGTACTGTCCTGCTGGGCTGCACAGCACACACAGACACAGACAGGACCTAACTGAGTGAATGAAATCAATTACAAGCTAGCTAGCTAAAAATAACAATAGAACAATAGTGTAGTGAAGGTGTTTAGCACTCAGAGCTTTAGGTTTATCACTGTATACAGGCAGCACTTGCTAAGCCAACAGCACTGGAGCAAGTCTGTCAGTGAGCAGCCAGCCAGCCACACAAGCAAGGACGATCTGTCTCATCATGCCAGCCCTCCTTACTATACAGGGGGGCTGGCCAGGGTTCCCTTCTGTGATTGGGTGCCAGGGCTTAGGCTGGGAGGCCTCTGATTGGCTCAATGAGATCAGGTGGGGCTGGCCAGGGTTCCCCTCTGTGATTGGTTGCTAGAGCTTCTGCTGGGAGCCCTCTGATTCGCTCAATGACATCATCTCCTTACTTTCACTACCCGGGTCTGGATATCTGTCGGATATCCTGGGGTACCTGCGGGTATCCGGGTTATGCGACCAGATACCCACAGATAGCTGTCCGGATCTGGGCCCAGGTATCTGGATCCGGATCCAACCCGGATAGCGGAAAAATGGTCGGATACCCAAGTTACCCGGGTACCCGCGATCTGGATGAGCATTCCTGCTTTTCACCACATTAAGAAAAACGTTTCTTGTCTTTTCTTTAGTGCTCCAGTTGGACTCCCATCTTTAGCTTCTACTGTATGCTGGTTCTGACACATGCATTTCTGGAGTCCAGTATTTTTTAGCACCAGATACTGTAATGGAATAAATTTGTAATGAAACAGATGTATACACAAACATACACAGATATACAATCACATATTTTTTTTTCCTTACCAGGGGACAGAATGGTAACTTCCAAATATATCTGAAAGAGGGTTTATACACTGTTAGACTAAACTATATGACCTATCACAATTGATGACAGGGATGATTGGGATAATATAAAAAAAACTAAAAACTTGAAAAACAAGACATTTTTTCAATTGCCCATGACTGGTCAGACAAAACTTTAAATCTCACAGTTGATCATAGGGATGATTGAGGTAAATGACAAAGAAATTGAACACCAAAACATTTTGTCAAGTAGCCAAGGTTGGATTTATACTTTGTATGCCCCTGGACCGCTTTCTTGTTGACCCCATCCATGTGCAGTCCTGTCATCTATGTGTCACATCCAGGTACACCTGCCTCACTCTTATGATACAGATATACAGCTTTCTTCAGCAGCATCTCTCCTCTTCCATATGTGGCTCCTCAGAAAGTAGCCCTCGACTTGGTGGAAAATACCAAGCAAGGAACAAAATGGGGCAACTTACAATTATGGAAGATTAGAGAAGGTTTATCCACAGCTAGACTGAGTTACTTGTCTACTCAAAATTGATAGTAGGGGTGATCTGGCTGGGTAGATTTATATTACAATTGTTGTTGCCCATAAGACAAGGGCTGCCCTGTTTGTGTCCCATGCAAAGTGGTGACAGGAACAAGGTTAATAAGGAATAACTACTACCCGTTAATGGTGCTCAGATGTTCTTCTTCGCTTTAGTTGCTGATCCTGTTTACTTTGATTCTCAATGCATCCATCAAGGCCCGGATTTACATCACTGGAGCCTATAAACACAGATGTCCTGGCACCCTAGACTTTGCCCTCCATGAACCTATAAACCCCCACCAAACCGTACCGCAAGTGTAGTGGCTGACCCAGTTGTAACTTCTCCCTTACTTCCCCTGCCCGTTATAGGTAGCTACAGGTGTCCTTTAGCATTAGGTAGCTAGAAGTACTCTCAATATTAAGTAGCTAGTGGTGCTCCCGACTGAAGGGAGATCTCATCAGTGGAATGCTGAGAGACAGGTGAGAAACCTCTCATTTACACTCTGCTCAGGACTCTGCATAGGGAAGGAGGGAGAGAGGCACTCGGGGAGGTGACTGAGCTGCCTTTCCATCATCAGGCGCCTGTAGGTACGTGCCTACAGTGCCTTATGATAAATCTGGCCCGGCATCCATCACTGGCACCTGCTGCTATGGCAGTGCCATATTTGCCCAAATGAGCAGTGCCATATTTGCCTTTTCTGGAATTATGATATCAATTCCTGTTTTCAGAAAATGCGCCATTGGGTTTTTAGAAAAAAAAGTGAACAGTTCATATATTAAGACTGATCAAGTAATACAGCTGTGATTGTGTGAATGCTTCAGAGAAATATATAAACAGTATACTGAAGTTATACGTTTTACTTTGACTTCTCTGCGCTGTTTTGCAATAAACTGTAAGCATAAGTGTGAAACTGTTGTGAAAGTGTTTTTGCATATGAGTTTGATATAGCAGCATGACTGTATGCTTAAATGTATAGAAACAAGTGCACATCTGTGTTGCAATCAAGCATAGCAGCTGTGTTTACCGTAGAGATGAATGATATCTTATATGCATGTGCTAGTATGAGCATACATCCTTTCTCTGGTGGAGACAACCACAGCCATCGCAAGCAATGTGTTCAATTATGAGCTCCATACCAACATTAATACAGAAATGACCATACTTATTTTGAGTCCATTCCTATCATTTCACCTCTAGTCATATATGTGCAATAAATAAACAAGGCTACATAATAAGAGTTTGTCACAGCTGAACACGTTTTTAAACAGGAAATATTTTAGTCCCTTTGTTGTTACAGCAAAACCTTTCTTTCATTTTCTAAACAACACTAGTAGAGGTTATAAGTACCAAGCTTGTGGGGCTGCTGGGAAATTGGGAATGTTATCTGCCTTGTTAGGCCTCACCCTCCCTTTTGCGCTGCTTGCGTCGCCAGTGGGCGTACATCATATATAGTACGCATGACATGTGCATTGATCTCTGAGGTCCAACTGCATTTACACAAATTGCATACAGCCATGAATTGTGCTACCATGCTCAATTGCAACACATGGATGGAAACATCAGACATCAAATATCAGACATTGCAGTCTACGTACTTGATGTCTCTGCAAGCGGAAACAAGGCCTCATTGGTATTGTAGGGTTCCTACTGGGTAAAACTTTAGGAATGCAGTTATGCTATTAAAACAGTACCTGTGAATTATACTAAAGTAAGGTTATAAAGGGCTTTCTTGAAATTTATAAAAGTCCTTTTAAAGTGTACCTGAGATGGGGACATAAAGAACATAAACGACATAAAGAAATCGTATACATACCTGGAGCTTCCTTCAGCCCCATTTAGGCCAATTGCTCCCACGCCATACTAGGCCACCTCAATCCTCTGCTAGGTGGCCCGGTAAATCCACAATCGGCCTGAAAGGGGCTGGAGGTAGCCCCTAGGTATGTATAATTTTTTTTTATGTCCCCATCTCAGGTACACTTTAAGGACAACTATAATATTTATAGAAGGTCTTGTTTTTTGGTCTCTCTCTCTCTCTCTCTCTCGATTATCTGAGTTGGTGAAAAAAAGATCTGGTAAATGGAAGTATGTATTGTATAAACAATCAAGCAAAGCTTGTTAAGAAAAAAAACTCATATTAAAATATTTATTTCAAAATGCAGAATCACTACTTGTATATGTAAAGCACACACTCACACACTCTCCCAAACACTCATACGTGAACCTAGAAGCTTTGTGTACACTAAATGGCTATTGCAATGGTTGCTAGAAATCATAATTCAGTCCATTTGACATGGCTTGGAAATCATAGCTGGCAGTAACCTGAAATAAAAAAAAAACAACTATTTTTTAAGTGTATCCAAATGCATTTTTAGAAATGACTAAACCTACAGGTCCTCAATCAATGCCAGCTGTGTTACAAACGTAGCCTCCCATTTATGAAAAATCACTCTGAATGCCTATGGCTCCCATATAGTGATCTTGCAGAGGGGCTTGTTCAATATTTGCATATTACACCTGACCAACATGACCCTGTTTAAGCCTAGAACCCAACTAGTGGACCACTACACAGTCTGTTAAGAAAAGGATGCTTAACACAAAACTAGGAAAAGATTTATTACATTTTTAGAAACTGATTTTCTTGGAGTGACTTATATGGAGCAGAGAGCAAGTATCTGATTTGAGAGTGAGTACGTGACAGAGGTGGTTCCTTCCAGTAGTGGAACTGTATTAAGCATATAAATACAACCATGTGTTTAGTATATATTGAGATTCACTTTCTTGAATTACAAAAATGCAGAATTGGTATATATAGTTTATTGTCTGTTAGTTTTTGGGGTTTTTTTGATACCCTTTAGCAATGTGTACTTTCAATAAACTTTGCAGCGTAGCTGTAAGCACTGTACAGTTTTGCAGAGAATTCACAAATCATAAGCTTCCTAGGCAAAGAACTGATGACTTCACCTAATCTCGCTGACTTTACAGCTACAAAACCACTATGAACATCACCCCTAGTGTGAACTTTCACTAGCTATTGGTCATGAGGTAAATCAAACCGCCGTGTCTCTTCTAAATTTAATGACAGAGATAAATTTTATCCTGAGATCAAAGATAATCAAACTACACCTGGTTATTATTTGTAAAGACTTTACTAAGATTTTAATGATTAATTTATCTGCCACATAATGTTGTAATAGATCATGGAAAACATCAAGGGAAGAATGCGGCACTGCGTTTCTAAAGTCCCTTTTCTAGGTCTCTGAATGATAATAGGCATGGGAAGCTTCATTCATCTTGTTCAGTGGTTGTTTCTTCAGGATTCCCCTGTACATTTCCTTTCATGAGGGAGGTCAGGCTGAATCTACTGGGACCTCCCGAGCTCTCAGTTATAGCGCACTTAACTGTAGGGATATGGTTAAATTATCATTCTCATCATCATTTTCATAAATCAAGACTTGCTGCCAAGAAGAAATGTGTTAGTTCTGCTTAAAGTAAGAAAATTAAACTGTGGCACCTTCATATGTGTTAAATTAATACTGCGTATTTGATATACATTTAAAACCTTTATTTGGAATGAGATCTACCATAAATGGTGCAAAGGTATTTTATAATTGTGACTTTCTCAAAAATGTAAAGATTCATGTATAATGTCTCCAGTCCAGGTTTTCCGTTTTGGTGGCACCTGACATCTAAAACTTGGTACACACTTTCAACTATGAATGGCCAATCACTGACCAATTTTACCACCTCCATGTAGTATGAAGGTCAACAGATATTGAGTACTATGAGATGATTGTACAGATAAACTCTAATAATACATGGAGGTGGCAAAATTGGTCAGTGATTGACCAACCATAATTGAAAGTGTGTACCAGGTTTCAAAACTTAGTACACACATCCAATTTTGTTTGGACAATCTTTTGCCAATTTTACCACTTCCACGTAGTATGAGAACTTACCTACACAATCTGTTCATAGTATTCAAAATCCGTGGGCCTTCATACTACATGGAAGTGGTAAAATTGATCAATGATTGACCAATAAAAATGTGTGTGTACACACCATAAAATGGATTTCCAGTTAAAATGCCAACTCATCTACTTAGCTATATGATAAACAAATCAGTACCTGAATAAATATTAATAACGAAACGTATCAAAGACCTGTAAAACCTCTCCTTTCTTCTTGAATCCCAAAAGTATTGGGTATATGACTAATGTTTAAACACCAAGAAAAGGTAGTGAGGAAATTTCCCCAACCAGAGCACAGACAGTGATTTAAAGGAAGAGGTTCTAAACTACCAATCACTACACAGTTGCTCAATTGCCATCACAGATGGGATGATTTCCATTCAGTTTCCAGTCTGCTATTGCTTTTTGAGTTACCATTTAATTCTCCTCAAACATTACATATTCAATTTAAGGAGGCTTAAACTGAATAATTGCAATATTTGCTAGAAAAATCAGTGGGCAATCTTATAATGTCTTTACTTTCTACAGGAGCCAGATCAGGGGCCTGTACTGACTAAGTAGGCATGTGGAATCCTATGGGACAAAACACATTTTCCTATGTGGACCTTAGCCATGATGTTTGTGGTGACAGGCATCCTTCTAGACAAATGTCATCACATGGGATACGATTTCATCCAGAACCTTTAAAAAACAGCTGTTTTCTAACCATCTGCATTTTCTACCTTGTAGGTTAGCTAGTTAGATCAGGGCTGTCCATTGCAGACAGAGGACATGGAGGGAAGGAAGGGAAAACAGATGACAGTGTGCTGCTTTTCCTAATGTAATTGTAAGAAATTAAAACTTAGTACAGGCAAAATCTGTCAGATAACCGCTAGTTTATAACTGTACATTAACATGTATAATTATCTGCTGCATCAAGTATGTGACTTTCAGCGAGACAGCTACTGTATAATCAAGTATTATTCTCCACAATTGTTCAAAACACATATACTAAAAATCGCATAATAAACTATATACTAAAAATCGCAGTACAGGTAGTCCCAATACGAATGGCCCGATCCTGCCACGATTACATCATTTCTGCATGGGGAAATTTGAAGAAGCGGCTTCAAACTTCCCCCGAATGCCAGCGCGTGTCCTGTAGCAGCAGCAGTGGTGGACTCACCTCGGAACCGAGTCCAACGCCTCCTCTCTCCGCCATCTTCCGGCTCTCGTACATGGCTTCACTTCACTTCATGTATGTCATGTATAATACAGGTACCGGTATACAGGAATTTTTTTCCCTTCTACAATGGGCTGTGACATCACATTTCATTGTACGCTTGCTGCATTAGTCTGTAACACACCGGGGACGGAGTTTTGCCACAAGGATTGGTTGCCAGGGCGCCTTGTGGAGCCAGTGACTGTTATTCATGCGCGCACGCATAGTAAGGAGCCGTGACATCACGCAGGCCGGCGCAGGTCTATGCTTGTGATTGGCTGGCGGTTTTTAGCTGCTCTGATTGGTCCAAGATGGCGTGACAGCACCGGGAGAGGCTTACACTTAGCGTGCGGCGTCTTCACTCCTGGGTGGTGAGTTACAGTTGTGTTTACATTCTTTTAAAGGGAAGGTTCAGGGAGGGTGGAGAAAAAATAAAAATCAATTTCCACTTACCTGGGGCTTCCTCCAGCCCGTGACAGGCAGGAGGTGCCCTCGCCGCCGCTCCGCAGGCTCCCGGTGGTCTCCGGTGGCCGACCCGACCTGGCCAGGCCGGCTGCCAGGTCGGGCTGTACTGCGCATGCGCAGAGCTACTGCGCATGCGCAGTACAGCCCGGTGGACGTCCGATGACGTCAGAGCGCCGGCGTGGGACGCAGAAGTGCCAGGACTTGGAGCGCAGAAGAGCCCGACCTGGCAGCCGGCCTGGCCAGGTCGGGTCGGCCACCGGAGACCACCGGGAGCCTGCGGAGCGGCGGCGAGAGCACCTCCTGCCTGCCACGGGCTGGAGGAAGCCCCAGGTAAGTGGAAATTGATTTTTATTTTTTCTCCACCCTCCCTGAACCTTCCCTTTAAGTTCCCCATTAGGTCCGCCGGTGTCTCCGCCCACTGGGTGTATATATATGTGGCATCAGTTTATGTTTATATGTGAGCAGTTTGAGGAAGGAGTTGTCAGCCCGAAACAGCGTCTGTCACTGCTGTTGAATGTTTCATTAAAAGAGCTTTTGAACACACTTGGTGGTGCCGACCCGTTCATCTCTTGCTACAGGAAATACAGGAAGCGGTGCTGTACGCTAGAGGGAGCAGAAGGCGGAGTGGCTAGACCGACAGCGCTGGACTCAGGCTGAAAAGTGAGTCCAACACTGCTGCTTGGAGGGGGGAGGAACAAAATGAAGGCATGGGGGGGGACAAAACAAGACACGGGGGGACAAACAGTTATATTTAGATTCAGGATTAAGGATCTTCAGAAATCAGAATCTTTTGACTTGTAAAGCTGAACAGCCTACCAATCAAGGCATGTTTGAGAAACACTAATTCTGATGGTAGTCCCCTTAGAAGGCAACCCCTTAGAATTGGAAGTTCAATGGACAGAGCTTTTTTCTGTAATGTGTTTTACATTTGCTGTATAATGTGGGTACACATTTTCCATCTTTATGTGCAATCCACTGGAACTCCAGTGAAAATAATGTAATGTACAAAAGTGCTTAATTTTTATAATAATTATGTATAAATGATTTAGTCAGTGTTTGCCCATTGTAAAATATTTCCTCTCCCTGATTTACATTCTTACATTTATCATATGGTGACATGTTTACTGCTGGCAGGTGATGTCAGGGGAAGTAGCTGCTGCTTACTTTTTTGACAGCTGTTATTTCCCACAATGCAACAACGTTCCCACAGTGTGATGTCAGCACCATGGTCCTGACATCACACTGTGGGAAGGGTTTCATCACAATACCAGCCATACAGAGCTCCTTGATGATCCATTTGAGAAAAGGAAAAGATTTCTCATGGAAAAAGGGGTATCAGCTACTGATTAGGATGAAGTTCAATCCTTGGTCACAGTTTCTCTTTAAACTATTTAGTTATCATATCCCATCATTTTTTTATGTAACTGAACAAAGTATGTATTCTTCAGTGTATGCACCACAGAAGGTGCTCTTACTATATAAAGCCAAACTAATAATAATAAATATAGAGACAATGGTTAATAGGACAAGAGTAAATTGCATTATTATTATTATTATTTATTATTATTAGGATTGGGTGGGAATTCAATGGTGGATGAACAAGGTAAGGCAGAGTTATTAAATGCTTTCTTTGCTTCTGTCTTCACAAAGGAAACAGCACTGTTGCAAATTACAGATGCAGAAGAGTCTCAATCTTCTAACTGTAATATTAAATACTTAACGCAGGAAGAAGTGAAGGCAAGACTGAATAAATTAAAAATGGACAAGGCACCTGGCCCGGATGGCATGCATCCTCGGGTCCTAAGGGAATTAAGTTCAGTTATAGATAAACCCCTTTATCTTTTCTTTTGTGACTCTCTTTCAACTGGCATAATTCCAGTGGATTGGCGTCCAGCCCACGTCTTCCCATTATTTAAGAAGGGCAAAAAATCAGATCCAGGAAATTATAGACCTGTAAGCTTAACATCAGTTGTATGCAAACTATTTGAGGGGTTGAGGGGTTACTAAGAGATACTATACATGACTTCATAGTAGAAAATAATCTTATTTCTCAGCATCAACATGGGTTTACTAAAGACAGGTCCTGTTTCACTAACATGCTCAGCTTTTATGAGGTAGTGAACGCTAATGTGGATATTGGGAATTCTGTAGATGTGATATACTTGGACTTTGCAAAGGCCTTCGACACTGTTCCCCACAAAAGTCTGGTGCAAAAGTTGAGGATGCAAGGACTGGGGAAGAGTCTGTGTGCATGGATAGGGAACTGGCTAATGGACAGAAAACAAAGAGTTGTGGTCAATGGATCATACTCAAAATGGGAGACTGTTAGCAGTGGGGTCCCACAGGGGTCTGTACTGGGTCCAGTGCTCTTCAATTTATTTATTAATGACCTAGTAGATGCAGTAGTGAGCAATGTTGCTATTTTTGCAGATGATACAAAATTGTGCAGAATCATCAACTCACAGGAAGATAGTGTCATATTGCAACAGGATCTGGATAGGATGGCTATATGGGCACATACATTACATGGCAGATGAAATTCAATGTTGAAAAATATAAAGTCATGCATTTTGGTCGTACCAATGGTCTAGCACCATACAAAATAAATGGGATACAACAACAACAACAACAACAAATAACATTTGTAAAGCGCTTTTCTCCCGTGGGACTCAAAGCGCATAAGCATGGCTCCGACCATCGTGGTACAGAGGAAGAATTTTATAAATCTGGAAATGCCAGGCTAAACAGGTGGCTTTTCAGTCTGGATTTGAATAGCTCCAGGGATGGTGCTGTCTTTACTGGATGTGGTAGGGAGTTCCAAAGAGTAGGGGCAGCATGACAGAAGGCTCTGTCTCCAGATTTTTTGAGGTGCACTCTGGGAGTGGCCAAGTTTATAGAACTTGCTGATCTGAGGTTGTGAGAGGTGTGGTGCAGCTTCAGCAAGTCCTTCATGTATCCAGGGCCCAGATTGTGCAGGGATTTGAATGTCAGCAGTCCAATCTTGAAGAGTATTCTCCATTCTACTGGTAGCCAGTGCAGTGAGCGAAGGATCGGTGTAATGTGACAGTGGCGAGGCTGGTTTGTTAGCAATATGGCAGCAGCATTCTGCACTAATTGCAGGCGACGCAGGTCCTTTTTGGGGAGGCCAGCATAAAGGGCATTGCAGTAGTCCAGCCGTGATGTGATGAAGGCGTGGACTAGGGTTTGAAGATCCTCTGGGGGAATCAGATGTTTAATCTTTGCAATGTTCTTCAGATGAAAGAAGGAAGATTTAACTACAGATAAAATTTGGTTTCTGAAATTCAATTCCCCATCGATTAGTACGCCAAGGCTGATTGGTGTTGCTTTAGGATAGAGCTGTTTTGATGGCGAGCACTGGCTTTGGACAAACAGGACCTCAGTTTTGGGGACATCAAACTTGGAGAAGGACTTAGGAGTACTCATCGACAACAAGTTAAATAATCGTACTCAATGTCAAGCCGCTGCAGCTAAAGCTAACAAAATTTTGGGATGCATTAAAAGGGAAATAAAAACTCAAGATGCTAGCATAATATTGCCCTTGTTTAACTCTCTAGTAAGGCCACATCTGGAATATGGAATTCAGTTCTGGGCACCACATTACAAAAAAGATATTGCAGTTTTAGAGCAGGTGCAGAGACGAGCAACAAAATTGATACGTGGGATGGAAGGTCTCACTTACCAAGAAAGGTTAGATAAACTGGGTTTATTTAGTCTAGAGAAAAGACGCCTTAGAGGGGATCTAATTAACATGTATAAATACATCAGAGGGCAATATAATAGCTTGGCGGATGAGATTTTTTTCCCTAGGCCTTCTCAAAGGACTAGAGGACATGATCTGCGCATGGAGGAAAAACGTTTTAGCCATTTATTTAGGAAAGGGTTCTTTACAGTAAGAGTGATTAAGAAGTGGAATGCATTGCCACAGGAAGTCATTATGGCAAACTCTATACCTGCATTTAAAGGGGGCTTAGATGCTTTCCTTGCGTTGAAAGACATCCATGGCTACAGTTACTAGGTAATGCCTAATGATGTTGATCCAGGGATTTTATCTGATTGCCATCTGGAGTCGGGAAGGAATTTTTTTGCCTTTTGGGGCTAATTGGACCATGCCTTGTAAGGGTTTTTTTGTCTTCCTCTGGATCAACAGGGATATGTGAGGGAGCAGGCTGGTGTTGTACTTTGTTCTCTGGTTGAACTCGATAGACGTATGTCTTTTTCAACCAAAAGAACTATGTAACTATGTAATTATTATTATTATTATTATTTATTTATAAAGCGCCAACATATTCCGTGGCGCTGTACAATGTAAGAAAACAAACAAGGGATACACAATGATACAGACAATGATATAAATCAAATATGAACGCTGGTACAAAATACAGAACAGGTGATTACAATAGCAAATGTAACATGATGACTAAAATGTATAAATGTATAACAGAGTGCAAGCAATTAAAATAACATTCCATGACACAAAAGGGTGAGAGCCCTGCCCTTGCGAGTTTACAATCTAAAGGAATGGGGAGAAAACAAGAGGTGGGGGAAGTATACAGTATATGTACAGGCAGTGCGTGATTAGGTTATTTAGTGAGGAGTAAATGTAGATGCAAGGTTGAAGGGTGCATGGCTTAAGCTAGAGAATATGCTTGTCTGAAAAGGTGGGTTTTTAGGGAGCGTTTAAAGATTTCAAAGGTGGCAGAGTGGCAAATGTGCTGTGGAAAGGCATTCCAGAGGAGGGGAGAGGCACGTGAGAAGTCTTGTACCCGTGAATGTGAGGAGGTAATTGTAGAATAGGATAAAAGAAGTTCGTGTGCAGATCTGAGATTGCGGTTGGGTTGATATCTGGAAACTAGTGAGGAGATGTACAGGGGAGAGAGATTGTGGAGAGCTTTTTAGGTTAGGGTTAAGAGTTTGAACTGGATCCTTTGGTTGATTGGTAGCCAGTGAAGAGCTTGACAGAGAGGGTCAGCAGAGGAAGAGCGAGAGGAGAGATGAATGAGTCGAGCAGCAGAGTTCAGTACAGATTGGAGCGGTACTAGTTGGAAGTCCACCAAGCAGTATATTGCAATAGTCCAAACGAGATATAATAAGCGCATGTACTAACTTTTTGGTTGTGTTATGAGAGAGAAAAGGATGGATACGTGCTATGTTTTTGAGTTGGGGAGTGACAGGAGCTGGTTTGGGAGTTAATGTGAGGAATAAATGAGAGAGAAGAATCAAATATTACCCCTAAGCACCGTGCTTTGGGAACTGAAGTTATAGCCGTGTTATTAACATTTATTGTAATATCAGGCAAAGAGGTGGGCAGAGATGGTGGAAAGACTATTCGATCTGTTTTGTTCATATTAAGTTTTAAGAAGCGAGAGGACATGAAAGAGGATATAGCGGACAGACAGTCGGGAACTCATGTGAGGAGGGAGTTAAAGAGGAACTCCAGTGAAAATAATTTAATATAAAAAGGTGCTTAATTTTTACAATAATTATGTATACATGATTTAGTCAGAGTTTGCTCATTGTAAAATCTTTCCTCTCCCAGATTCACATTCTGACATGTATTACATGGTGACATTGTTACTGTGGGCAGATTATGTAGCTGTTCTGGCTTTAACAGACAGCTATAAACAGCCATTTCCTGTGTGTGTCATTGTTACATTGTGGCAGTTTGCCCAGAGTACCGTACGGTACCAGAGCCTCTTGTGGGAGGGGTTTCAGCACAAAATCAGTCATACAGCGCCCCCTGATGGTCTGTTTGTGAAAATCATTATATTTTTCATGTAAAAGTGGGTATCAGCTACTGATTGGGATAAAGTTCAATTCTTGGTCGGAGTTTCTCTTTAAGGTCAGAAGCCGAGAGGTACAGTTGTGTATCATCAGCATATGGGTGGTATTGAAAACCAAATGAGTTGATTAAGTTACCAAGACCGTGCATGTAGATGGAAAAGAAGAGGGGACCAAGGACACAGCCTTGAGGTACCCCTACAGACAGAGGATGGGAAATGGAGGCCTGATCTGAATAAGAAACAGAGAAAGACCCTCCAGAGAGGAAGGAAGATATCCAGGAGAGAGCGAGGTCCTTTATTCCTATAGATGAAAGGATCTGTACGAGTAAAGTGTGGTCGACAGTGTCAAATGCTGATGACAGATCTAGAAGGATTATCATGGAATAATAGCCTTTGGATTTAGCTGTTATGAGATCATTGGCCACTTTGGTGAGGGCTGTTTCTGTGGAGTGGTTTGCCCGGAAGCCAGACTGAAGCTAATCAAGCAGGGAATTTTCAGATAAATACAATAATAATATACAATACAATAACATTTCTATAGCGCTTTTCTCCCATAGGACTCAAAGCGCTTAGGCTCTCTCAGATTCAGTAATTGGTAGTAGGATGAAGTATTCACACAACAAAGGTTATATTTCTGCAAATGCCAAACTGAACAGGTGGGTTTTCAGTCTGGATATAAACACGTCCACAGGGATGGAGCTGTCCTGATCTGTTGAGGTAAGGAGTTCCAAAACGTGGGGGAAGCATGACAGAAGGCTCTGGGACCGAAATTTTCCAAATGGACTCTGGGTATGACTAGATTATTAGAACCTGTGAATCTGAGAATGCGGGGATTGCTACGCAGCTGCAGCATATCTTTCATGTATTCAGGACCTAGATTATTCAGGGATTTAAATGTCAGTAGGCCGATCTTGAATAGGACCCTCCATTCTATAGGTAGCCAGTGAAGGGAGTGCAGGACTGCCGTTATGTGGCTGTGACGGGGTTGGTTGGTTAGCAGTCTGGCAGCAGTATTCTGTATCAGCTGTAGGCGGTACAAGACCTTTTTTGGAAGGCCAGTGTAGAGAGCATTACAGTAGTCCAGTCGGGATGTGATGAAGGCATGGACTAAGGTTAGCAGATCTTCTGGGGGGATGAGGTGCTTGATTTTTGCAATGTTCTTCAGGTGAAAATAGGATGATTTCACCACAGCAGAGATTTGAGTTCTGAAGTTTAAGTCCCCATCAATTAGAATTCCCAGGCTACGCACATTATTAGAGCTGCGTAGATCCGTGCCTCCTATTCCCAGTGGTGAAGACTGAAAGTTAAGTTGTTTTGTTATCATGCTCTGCCCTGCAATCAGAAGGACTTCAGTTTTGTCTGCATTTAGTTTCAGCCAGTTGTCATTCATCCATTGACTTAGTTCAGCATGTTTGTTGTATTGAATTTGTATGAGCTAAAACACATCATTAAACATCAATATAAGCCATAAGGAGCCTCTTAACCCTTCCTACTCTATCCAAATCTAAGGATGTAAATAAACAAATAAGTATAGATTAGTGTATAAGCATAAAGATTAGAATAAATCCCCCTCCCAGTTGTAGCTACGCGGGGAAACTTGTTGGTCAGGGTCCGGCTATTGGTGGCACCCGAATTACATTCCTGCTGCGCCACTATAACCGTAATAATATTATGTCATAACAGCACCCAAGTCAGGCACTATGCTGCTGTAAGCGCACGCCCAAATGACCTGTATCACTTTATATCTCTTCCCTTTCAGAAGTTGTTCACTTCAAGGAAAGAGTTTTATGGCTCTAATTCGTTATCAGTGAGGGTTACCTTATAGTTTAACTAGGTCCTGACTGTAGAGAAACTGTCACTTGTATACCTGAATGTTAACTCTTTCAGGCAGAGAAAGAAAACAAGGACCAACAGAGCCTAGTTATTTGTAGACTTAGCACTGCACATACACGTTTATCTCATCGGTTTTAAAGGCACACATGCAATATATAATTGGTGTGATCCAGAGGAATGCAAAACAAAATCTATAAAAAAAATTGAAAAGTGTTAAGGCATCAAACATGTCAAAGTATAGTGCCCCCCACCCCTAGTACTTATATGAGGAATATACTGTAAATAAATAAAAAAGGGTGATACCTTGTAAATTGGGGTTTACGTGGGATACTTCTATGTGGATAAGTATACAGTAACTGGAAGCTTCTGCCAATATGAACTTAACAATCCTGTACATCACAGAACTTTGTATTTGTGTATTGCAGACAGTTTAAAGAGACACTGAAGCGAAATAAAATATGATATAATGAATTGGTTGTGTACTATGAATAATTACTAGAAGATTAGCAGCAAAGAAAATATTCTCATATTTTTATTTTCAGGTATATAGTGTTTTTTCTAACATTGCATCATTCTCTAATATGTGCAGATTACACAACACTCAGCATTCAAAATGATTCTTTCAGAGCAGTCTGTGAACTAATGACCTCTCCTCTGGCAGAGAAAAAGACATTTGTTTACTTACAGCTGAGATAATAAAAGTCAGAAGACAGCCCTCTCCACGACTTTGAAAGTCGTAGAGCTTAACCTTTTCACCTCCCCCAGCACGAGTATCTACGTCCCTGTATTTACACAAATATAAACAAATACAAACACTTGGTTCTGTTTCTATTTTTAGAACTCACTAACTCTGCATCTCCATCTTGTGGCCAAAAAGTAAAACCACATCCAAATACCCTATTATACACCTTCCCATAGAAAAATGAAATGCATTTTCATTTTTTTTAAAAACCCATCGAGGTGAAATGGTTAATGGCTTTTTTGCATAGAGATAACAACTGGAGTTTCTTAACTCTTCCTGCACTGGAAACAATTAGACTGATTATTTCTTAGCTGTACTACACATACAAATCATAATATCATAATTTTTTTTTCGCTTCAGTGTCTCTTTAAAAACCGCAAAATTGACAGATAAGATCACACCTGGCTGATTTAGATCTAATGTAAAACTGAACTGCAGAGGTGTGGAGTTGATCGTGAACATGAAAAATACACAATCTCACCAAACCTATTTGTCAGGGCGCTCCTCCATGTGTGCTCTTCTCCGCCACCATATGGACTCAATAACTTGTCTGTGCTATACTTATCCAATGTAGAAAAAGAACCACACAGCTTATTGTGCGAGTGCTGGTGCAGGACTCCTAGGCAGCATAAACAACAATCCAAAGGAGGGGTCCGCACACAGTCTTAGTGAAGCAAAAAGTGCAAGTTTTTATTGCTCCATTACACACATGCAATGTTCATCTGACTGTTTAGGCCTGACAATCGTTTCGGGGCCTTTAGGAGTCCCCTTTGGTATTCTGACATTGATTGCTTTGTGGAATGTCAGCAAGCATTTTTTGAATTCCATGGTTAATTTGCATAACAAACGGCTGTTTGATTGTCTGGTCTGAGATTGTTGACAAGATGGTATTTATTGCATGTCTTTTCACTAGTGAGGTTGTATATGTTTTTCTGCCTATGCCTTGACAAAGGCGGACCCCTCCTTTGGATAGTTGCTATACTTATCCCTGAATTGTTACATCACTATTTTGTGTACCATTGTTGAATGCTAAACTGTCTCTGTGTAATATTGTTTGATACTGTAATGTCTCCCCTATCGATTTAGAGCGATGCATAGAGCTTTATAAATAAAGTTTAGTAACAATATAATAAACTTATGTAATATTTGTTATAAAATATACATAGGAGGTATTGCACTTATTATTGGCCTTAAAGAGACTGAGAGACTAAGTAAACTTAAGCTCTGATCCCGCCCCATAAACACGTCTAAGTCCCACGCCGTTCTCCCGCGGTCTGCCGTTCAGCCACGGTGAGCTCCGTTATCAGTCTCAGTCAATGCCAGTCAGAGTCTACTGTGCATGCGCAGACCTCCCGCACATGTGCATTAGACCCGGACTGACGTCACTGAAACTGTTGCTGGGGCTCACCGCGGCTGAACAGCAGACTGCGGGAGGACGTTGTGGGACTTAGATGTGTATGGGGTGGGAGGAAGCCCTGGGTAAGTATCAGAGCTTAAGTTTACTTACTCTCTGAGTCTCTATAAGAAGACCAAAAGAAAAAGAAAACTTGACCGAATGTTAGTCCTGCATTATGAATCAAATATATGACAAAGGAGATCCCATACTGTGGAGCATCAGAAAAGAATAAGACAACGTTTTACTTTGAGAACTACTTTGATTGGTCTCCTAATTCCCCATACATTTACACAGTGTTATACATATATGTTGTAGTGATGATTCATGATTAAAGGTGATTCTTGTTATATTGTATATGATGTTGTATTTGGTCATCTGCCCCCTGCTGGTGACATAGTCTACGATTTTGGTGAATTTTGGTGAACTTGTGCAATTCCTGCTAGATTTGGAACTGCAGGCACGGGTGTATACCATTACACTTGATTGGCTGACGGGCTGTTTGTGGACCATAAAAAATGGCAGATTGCTGGCTGTGAGTGCACATTTGCTTCTTGTGTGTATTGTATTTGGTTAGTACAGAGATTTGCCAATTTTTCTAACATCTCCTTATATACCCACAAGTGCATACATCTGAAAAAGTTGCATGCTAATTTAGGCGCAAATTTAAATAACACTGTCAATAACAATAATGGTAAATAACAACTTACGCGCAACGTTAAGTAACAATAACCATAACAAAAATGTTAAATAACAATTTACCCATAGTCTACAACCTGACTATAACCTAACCTCTTCCTACTCTCACACAGAACCCTCCCCTGGTGGTGCCTAACCCAACATCCCCTCCCCCCCCCCCCCCCAATGGTGCCTAACCCTAAGACCCCTCTGGAGCTGCTCAACCCTGAGACCCCCCCTGGTGGTGCCTAACCCAAAGACCACCTTGGTGGTGCCTAACCTTAAGATCTCACTTATCCTCACTAACAATAATATGATGTATAACAATTTAATTGCAGCCGTCCGCCAAATAGTGTAATAGCTATCAATATTATGATAAATAAAAATTGCGCCCATGTTTGCCTGTGCTTTTATTAACTGCTCCTCCCTTTCTATAGATATGTTTTTAACAGATAACCTATACTTGGATAATTGGAGAAGAGTTGACTTTTCACTGGTTCTTTGGAGCATATTATAAATAACATCACAGAGGAGCACATCTACTTATATGATGCAATAGTCAAAGCATTGCAATAAAGTGTTGCATGAAATAATTAGTTAGTGTTATTATTTTAAATATTTTGTTGAATACAAGCAGTCTGATTTTGTTAGATATGGAATAAATAGTTTGGGTATCAATTTACTTTGTCAGATTTAAGTTTTTTTTATAGGTAATTGGGAGTTCTGCTTTTTCCTTAGAGGAGCACCAACAAACTTGTCTATGTCTGTAAAAGTTAAAATAGTCATTGTTTTTTCTCCCTAGAAATCAGAACTGTCAGCACTTTGCACACAGCTGGAAGATCTCTGTATCTCTGCATGCAATAAAAGGGCTTTTTTTATACCCAGGATCTTATCACCCTGTAAGTGACCTCTGCATGGCCTGCTGATCATCAAACAGTTCAAGCAATATACAACTTGGGTGGAAAACATGCAAGGTTTGGGCTTTTTTTTGTAGAGATCTGCACCACTTCAAGATATCAATCTTAGTTTATTTCATAAATAAAAAAGAGAATTTAAAAAGAACTTTAGGGAACAACCCTACTCTGTTCTTTTTAAATTGTCTTGTTTTTTTATGAAATAAACTAAGATTAATACATTGAAGTGGTGGTGCTGTTCTGTACTAAAGTATCCTATTGAAAACCCTGTGGTGCCTTGTAGCTAGTGTTGGGCGAACAGTGTTCGCCACTGTTCGGGTTCTGCAGAACATCACCCTGTTCGGGTGATGTTCGAGTTCGGCCACACGGCCGAACTAAGAGCGCATGGCCGAACGTTCCCCGAACGCTCGGCTAGCGCTGTGATTGGCCGAACGGGTCACGTGGTTCGGACCCGAACGCGCTCTGATTGGCCGAACTGTCACGTGGTTCGGGTAAATAAATACCCGAACCACGTCATATCTCCGCCATTTGTCTGTGGGTTTAGCTTTGGGTAGGCAGGCAGGGTAGTTCGCGCTCCAGCCACGCTAGCTAGGGTCCCCCCAGTCATTGTGTCGCTGCTGGGAATAGTAGTACACCGCTCGCTCAGCCACACTATATAGCATTCTGTTTACTGCCACTCTGTGTACCTCGCTCAGCCACACTATATAGCATTCTGTTTACTGCCACTCTGTGTCTGCTGGGAATAGTAGTACACCGCTCACCCGCAAATGTATAGCATTGTGCTCTGTGTCGCTGCTGGGAATAGTAGTACACCGCTCACCCGCCACTGTATAGCATTGTGCTCTGTGTCGCTGCTGGGAATACTGGTACACCGCTCAGCCACACTATATAGCATTCTGTTTACTGTTCTGTGTCTGCTGGGAATAGTAGTACACCGCTCACTCAGCCACACTATATAGCATTCTGTCTACTGCCACTCTGTGTACCTCGCTCAGCCACACTATATAGCATTCTGTTTACTGCCACTCTGTGTCTGCTGGGAATAGTAGTACACTGCTCGCTCAGCCACACTATATTGCATTCTGTTTACTGCCACTCTGTGTACCTCGCTCAGCCACACTATTTAGCATTCTGTTTACTGCCACTCTGTGTCTGCTGGGAATAGTAGTAAACCGCTCGCTCAGCCACACTATATAGCATTGTGTTTACTGCCACTCTGTGTACCTCGCTCAGCCACACTATATAGCATTCTGTTTACTGCCACTCTGTGTCTGCTGGGAATAGTAGTACACCGCTCGCTCAGCCACACTATATAGCATTGTGTTTACTGCCACTCTGTGTACCTCGCTCAGCCACACTATATAGCATTCTGTTTACTGCCACTCTGTGTACCTCGCTCAGCCACACTATATAGCATTCTGTTTACTGCCACTCTGTGTCTGCTGGGAACAGCAGTACACCGCTCACTCAGCCACACTATATAGCATTCTGTTTACTGCCACTCTGTGTACCTCGCTCAGCCACAGTATATAGCATTGTGTTTACTGCCACTCTGTGTCTGCTGGGAATAGTAGTACACCGCTCGCTCAGCCACACTATATAGCATTGTGTTTACTGCCACTCTGTGTACCTTGCTCAGCCACACTATATAGCATTGTGTTTACTGCCACTCTGTGTCTGCTGGGAACAGTAGTACACCGCTCACCCGCCACTGTATAGCATTGTGCTCTGTGTCGCTGCTGGGAATAGTGGTACACCGCTCACCCGCCACTGTATAGCATTGTGCTCTGTGTCGCTGCTGGGAATAGTGGTACACCGCTCACCCACCACTGTACAGCATTTCTGTACTGCCACTGTACTGCTGCCAGTCAGCGTGTACTTTAAGGATAAGTAAAATGAGGAAGAAATCCGGTGAAAGAGGGAGGGGCAAGGGAAGAGGTGTTTCCCCTGACGGTTCACGTACAGGCCACAGGGGAGCACCCAAGAAAACCCACTCAATACCGCCCATGTTGTCCAGGACAACAACCCTCACAAATCCAAAAGAACAGGACCAGATAATTACTTGGATGACCTCTCAAGCGTCCAGCAGTGGGTTAAGCAGCACCAGCACATCACGCATGAGGTCCGAGTCCTCAGCCAGTTACAAGGAGCCAGTGGGCACAAAGCTGACACAACCGGCAGCGACACCACGCACACAACAGATAACCAGTCCGATGAATTACCTCAGGACACAATGGGGTATTCGCAGGAGCTATTCCCAGCCCAACAAACTTCCACCTTTCAAAGGTCAATGGAGGAACAGCCAGAAATGTTGTGCCCGGATTCACAACCATTAACTGTGGGAAATGCACCGCGCACTGAAATACAAGGCGAGTCCGAGGAGGACTCGGAAACCCAAATCCCAGAGCAAGTTGGGCAGGAGGGGTTGCAATTGCAGGAGGTCGGCCGACAAGATCTGGAAGACGACGTTGGAGTGAGCTGTGCAGAGGTTGTTCTGGGGAGCTCTACTCCACGGCGGCGGCCCCCCACAATGACATATGACGAGTTTCAGGAGATGGAAGAGGAGGGTATGGACAATGTGGACAGAGACCCAGATTTTGTTTGTGAACGAGAACATCGCCGTCGTAGCAGCAGCACAGATGAGTCTGTTAAAGAACCCACTGCTGCACGAGTTCGCCTTGTGCCACAAGGAAGGCGGCGCGCAATTTCAGGCACCACAAGCGTGGAAGTTCAAGTGAGAGGCAAAAGAGGCGCAAACAGAAATCGCCAGCAAGGCAGGTGCTCCAAAGTCTGGGCTTTCTTTGAAGACTGCACTGAGGATGGTACCATGGCGATTTGCAAGGTGTGCAAGACCCGCCTGAGCAGGGGGAAAAGTATTAACAACCTCTCCACCACCAGCATGAGCCGCCACATGCTATCCAAACATCCCACTCTGTGGGCAAACGCGGCAGGACAGGGTACCAGCAACACTGCCTCCCTTGGGGTCACCAGACTCACCACCAGACCCGCCTCAGCAGCAGCAGTAGCCCAGCCATTGCGTGGTTCACAACATTCACAAACATCAGACGACGCTGACACTGTCACTTTCCGGAGTAGTGCTCTTGAGGTCTCCCAGTGTTCATCAAACACAACAATCAACAGCCCTTCAGTGTGCAGCCCTATGATTCAGTTGTCTGTCTCGGAGATGTTTGATCGCAAGAGGAAATTGCCAGCAAATGACCCCCGGGCCGTGGCAGTAACAGCCAGCATAGCCAAGCTTCTGGCCTGCGAAATGCTGCCATATCGAGTGGTGGAGACAAACAGCTTCAAGGGCATGATGTCAGTGGCCATCCCACGTTACGTGGTTCCCAGCCGCTACCACTTTGCACGCTCTGCAGTGCCTGAGTTGCATGAGCACGTGGTCAGCAAAATAACCCGAAGCTTGAAGAATGCCGTTGCCTGCAAGGTTCACCTCACCACTGACACCTGGACGAGTGCGTTCGGCCAGGGTCGATACATCTCCCTTACCGTGCACTGGGTGAACCTTGTGGAGCCTGGCAGCGATTCCTCACCTGCTACGGCGCGGGTGTTGCCCACGCCGCAAACAGCTGCACCGCCGTCCCTCCCACTGGATAACAACAGCAGCACCTACCTCTCTGACTTCTTCTCCTCCAACGCATCTCAAAGCTGTACCTCATCCGGAAACGCTAACCCAGCAGCAGTAGGATCGTGGAAGCAGTGCAGCACAGCTGTTGGCATGCGTCAGCAAGCTGATCTGCCTTGGGGATAAGCAGCACACAGGGGAGGAAATTTGGAGGGGAATAAAGGAACAGACGGATTTGTGGCTGGCACCGCTGGACCTGAAACCGGGCATGGTTGTGTGTGATAATGGGAGTAATCTCATTCGCGCTTTAAGGTTGGCTAAGCTGACACACATCCCTTGCCTGGCGCACGTGATGAACCTAGTAGTTCAGCGGTTCCTGAGGACATACCCAGGCGTGGCCGATCTTCTGTTGAAGGTGCGACGAGTGGCCAAACATTGCAGAAATTCCAGTACTGCTTCGGGGGCACTCGCCAAGATGCAGGAGCGCTTCAATCTCCCCCACCATCGCTTGCTGTGTGATGTCCCTACGCGCTGGAATTCTACGCTGCACATGCTAGCCCGCTTTTGCGAGCAGAAGAGTGCAGTGGTCCAGTACATGACGGCGCAGTACCGAGGCGCATCCGGACAGCTGCCAAGCTTCTGTGGATCCGATTGGGCCAACATGTTGGACCTCTGCCAAGTCCTCCAAAATTTTGAGCAATCCACGTTGCTTGTGAGCAGTGACAACTCTTCAGTCAGCATTACCATACCACTGCTGTGTTTACTGAAGAGGTCAATGTTGAAAATCAAGGAAACAGCTGTCATGATGCAACTGGGGGAATCTGAAGGAGAAAACGATCAGCGTGATGGTACCAACATCAGGCCATCCGCATCAGGAAACGCTGGCCCCAGCAGCTATGACGAAGAAGAGGAGGAGGAACAGCTGGAGTTGGAGCAGGAATTTCCTGCCACCACTGACGAGGGCCAGAGCGGTGCACGTTGGACTTCCACAATTCAGCGCGAATGGTCAGCAGAAGCAGACCAGGAAGAAAGTGACGACTATGATGCATCACAACAACTATCACAACGCTCACAAGAGGATGATGAGGATTCTGGCAGGACTCTGGCACACATGGCTCAATTCATGCTAGACTGCATTGAACGCGACCCACGCATTGTGCGCATTCTGGACAACACCAATTACTGGGTTTATACCCTTCTGGATCCACGGTACAAACACAATGTTCCAAAACTGCTTGAAGAAAGAGTCAGACAGGTCAAAATGGAAGAATACCAGCAGGCCCTTGTGGAGACTTTAGAGAGGAGATTGACATCCTCCCCCTCCTCTAGCCAGTTGTACGCCGACAGACTGACTTCCGCAAACCCAGGACAACCAGGAGGGCAGCAAACAACACAAGCCGCAGCTAGTGCCCAAAAGGGAATGGTATCGGCAGTGTCCTTGGAGTGGGAAAATTTTATGACACCCATGCAGCAGCAGCCCACAGAACAGCAAGCGTGCAGATCCACCTCCAACACCGATCGCCTGGAGAAGATGGTCAAGGACTACATGTCAGATGGCGTAGCTGTGTTGAACAATTCATCTGCACCCTTCAACTATTGGGTATCGAAGCTAGACACCTGGCACGAACTGGCAATGTACGCAATAGAGGTGCTGGCTTGCCCGGCAGCCAGCGTTATGTCGGAACGCTGTTTCAGTGCTGCCGGAGGCATCGTCACAGATCGGCGTATCCGCCTCTCCACAGAAAATGCAGACCGTCTGGCTCAAATTAAAATGAATCAATCCTGGACTGGAAACGACTACGCAACACTCCTGGACTCCAACCTAGTAACATGAACAATGACCATCTGTGATGGGTTAGCGTTTCCGGTCCCTGTTTATTGAACCTCTCATCTTTATTACATTTATGACTGCATGGCGGCAAAAAGCATTGCTATATCCGCACGCTATTTGTCCTCATGCAAGGCCTGGGATGCTGTGTCTCAAAAAGTGTGGCCTTCTCCTCCTGCGCCTCCTCCTGTTCCATCACGTGTGCTGCTGCTGCTGGGTTAGCGTTTCCGGTCCCTGTTTTTTGAACCTCTCATCTTTATTACATTTATGACTGCATGGCGGAAAAAAGCATTGCTATATCCGCACGCTATTTGTCCTCATGCAAGGCCTGGGATGTTGTGTCTCAAAAAGCGTGGCCTTCTCCTCCTGCGCCTCCTCCTGTTCCATCACGTGTGCTGCTGCTGCTGCTGCTGGGTTAGCTTTTTCGGTCCCTGTTTATTGAACCTCTCATCTTTATTACATTTATGACTGCATGGCGGAAAAAAGCATTGCTATATCCGCATGCTATTTGTCCTCATGCAAGGCCTGGGATGTTGTGTCTCAAAAAGCGTGGCCTTCTCCTCCTGCGGCTCCTCCTGTTCCCTCACGTGTGCTGCTGCTGCTGCTGCTAGGTTAGCGTTTCGGTCCCTGTTTATTGAACCTCTCATCTTTATTACATTTATGACTGCATGGCAGCAAAAAGCATTGCTATCCGCACGCTTCTTGTCCTCATGCAAGGCCTGGGTTGTGTCTCAAAGCGTGGCCTTCTCCTCCTGCGCCGCCTTCCTCCTGTTCTATCACGTGTGCTGCTGCTGGGTTAGCGTTACCGGTCCCTTTTCCTGGAACCTCTTCTCTGTATTACATTTATGACTGCATGGCGACAAAAAGCATGTTACCTGTGCAAAGAAACATGACATTTTCCACATTTAAAAGACAGTTTTTCCTTTGAAACTTTACAATCAACTTTCTCAAAAACTATAAGCTCTTTTCAAATATTTTTTTCCTCTTGTACCCACTCCCAAGGTGCACATACCCTGCAAATTTGGGGTATGTAGCATGTAAGGAAGCTTTACAAAGCACGAAAGTTCGGGTCCCCATTGACTTCCATTATGTTCGGAGTTCGGCGCGAACACCCGAACATCGCGGCGATGTTCGGCGAACGTTCGCGAACCCGAACATCTAGGTGTTCGCCCAACACTACTTGTAGCTGGTTTTCCGCACACTTCACCCTTTTTGTGGGATAAGCCAGAAAGTACACCCTCATTGAAAGAGCTTTACAAGGTTTGGGCTTTTTAGCATTTTTTGACATTAATGTACTATACAGGAATTACAATGAGGAGCAACAGCCAATCATATGCAGCCAAGATCCTGACTTTCAGCATTCCTTCTGATAATTTGGTTATTCAGAATGAGCAGGAATAGAAATTACTCCTCTCAACTTGAGATCTCTTTTCAGGTTCAAACCCAGGATTTTCAAGGGGGATTCCTGAAAAGTCTTCCTCTCCCATGCACAATACAGTATAATAATATGGTAGGGCATCATGCTGGGTACACATAATGCAATTTCCCGTCTGACTGACAGGATCTGACGATTATTTCCGACATGTCCGATCTGCTTCCAGTCACCAATGGGATCGATCAGGAGCAGTTTGGATACAGATAATAATGGAGACAACCGACATTGGTAATGAAGGGGAAAGTGAAGCATTTATACTGCAGGGCACAGGGCTGTGTTGTGTGCTCTGCTCATACCTGACTCTGTTAAGTTCCCCAGAGCTGCTGCATGCTCTGTACACATGCTGCAGCTCCATCCAAAGTCACCTGTAGCAGGGAAATAAAGGGGCAGTGCTGTGAGCTGCAGGATACCTGCTGATATTCTGGTGTCCGAACTTGTGCCTTCCCTCATACACTGCACGCCCCCCCCCCCCCCCCCCCCCCCCCGGGTTTGCCTATGCTTTTAAAAAATCATGCTTTTAGACTAGCTATCTGAGGATTCAGCACATTCAGTCGTAACTTATAGAGTCCAACAAAAGTAACAGTTATTTTTTTAACATTTGTAAGATAAGTATTACTGCTTTTGTTCTATTACATAAACAAGCTTGTTAAAGTAAACCTTAGGTGAAAGTAAACTAAGGAAATAAATAATTGTATCTATCCTCCTAACACTTCTCTTTTTAGACATCCAACAGTTTTAGTTTAGGTTTAAAAACTTAAAAAGTTGATTTAATGCTTTATTTTCTCTGCTCAATGACACCGTCATTCTGTGTCCCAGAGCTAAAATAAATGAACTAGTGACCCTTTTATATATCCTCTGCACTTAGAAGCTTTCCTCTGCCAGGAAAGAGTTTTATGCTTTAACTCCTTATTGAGAGTTACGCTATAGGCGATAGGACGACCAGGTTTCAGCTGGAGAAAAACTCTAACTTGCATTTCCGAATTTTGTGCGTCAAAAGAGTAAAATACGCTAAAATCATCTAAAAACGGTGGTGGACCAGCCACTCCAAACAGTCACAATGTTTTATATCCCAGAATGTTTAACTCTTTCAGACAGAAAAATAAAGAATGGAAACACAGCCTAATTATTTGCATGCGTGGCACCACTGTACATTTACATACAAATGTCTATCTTGTCATGTCACATGTCACCCAAAGTACACTATAAAAATGGTTCTAAGGTAAATGATACATCAAAGTACAGTGACCCACAGAAACCAGAAGTTAATAAAATTTTAATTTAAGATTAATGAAATAGAAAGTGCAAAAATTAATTCTGTTGTTAGAAAACAATTGAAATGCAAATTTAAATGCAAAAATACTTGCAAAGTAACCGTTTTCTTACAAAGGTATTTCTTTACTTAAAGAGAACCTGTACTGAGTAAAAATATTTAAAATAAACACACGAGGTAACTTCAAATGAACATTACATAGTTACCTTGCCATCCGTTCCTCTCAGAAGCTCACCATTTTCTTCTGACAATAATCCCATCCAGTTCTGACAATATTTTGTCAGATGTGAAATATATCAGTTGCTGTCAGTAAAATATCAGTTGCTGTCAGTTATAGCTGAGAGGAAAACGGATGTACCAGGTAATGTTCATGTTTCCCTATGGCTCAAGTGGGCGATGTTACAGTTTAACTGTGTGCTGACCAGAAAGCTGTTATGGGGTAATGGCTATTTTCAAAATGGAGGACGGAAAATTCCCTTGATCATAGTGAACAAATAGGACGCGGGACAGGAGAAAGACACTGAGGAGTAGACTACATGGGAGGTAAGTATGACTTGTGTATGCTTATTTTGACTTTTATTTTCAGTACAGGTTTTCTTTAAGTACACATATACTGCTCTTATCATAATTACGCATCTTTTCAGCTCTAGCATATTTCGCTCCCAGTTTTACAAAGCACACTGAACAAGCCATGTCACTTACTGTCCCTCAGTGGGCCACACAATTGAATGTGTCTACCGCAGTGGAGGGCAATTGTTTTTTAAGGGAAGCCAGTTAACCTTCCAGTATGATTTTGACTGGCAGGTAGAAGATATTCCACACCAGTATGGTAAGACCCCATACAGATGGCGTCCTGAATGGTATTCAGAGTTAGGCAGTAACAATGAAAGACTAGAGCATTAAGCACTAAGCCCTTATGCCACCCAAGAACAAACTACCCTCATAGCGTCCTTTCTGCATTTCTGCAGCAGTTACATATTTTCTGTTGTGAGGAAATGTTTTTCTGCTTAGCAAAATCATTTCTATTTCTTGGCTTGGCTGTATTTCATAACTGATATGAATGTTTCTGTGTAGCAATCAATGTTCCGATCTGCATTACTATTCATTTTTATTTTTTAAAGGACAATAATAAATGCTTAAATATGTAAGTACTATCTCTGTAATGTTTGTTTATATTTGTTATACATATCTGTTTCTGTATTTGATTTAAAAAAAAAAACAGGATTGTAAAAAACAGCATTTCAATGTAAATTGAGAGAGAAAAATGTTTGAATGCAGACAGAAAGTGAGGTATGTACATTGTCACTCAATTTCTTGACTGGATCTTGTGACTCCATTTTTCTTTTTCTTTTCTTTTTTTTTTTTTTTACTCGTGAACAGGCATGGCTGCCTGAGCTCATTGATTACAGATCACTGTTAATAAGGAGTATTTGTAATGCAGCCATGGTGATACAATCTCAACAAGCCAGTTCATGATGGCCCTTCAGTCTCCACAATTAAGTCGTCCAGCAGGCATGCCCCCTGTTGCAGCTGCTCTGTCAATCTCATTTTGCAGTACAAATGAGCTTAGGCCTAGTGTTTGACATGGGGCTTTAACACCAAAGAAGGCAATTCTGCTACTTCAAATGAGCCTAATTGGTTGTGCGCTCAGGCGTTCGCTCAAGCTGCTTCAGTCCATCAGAGAAAGATTTTTTACCAATTGGACATCACTGCTAGTACAAAAAAAGCACCAAGATTTCTCAGTGAGCTACAAAGAAGAGCAATATTTATAATAACAATTTGCCATAAAAAAAATCACACCACCTGTCAGTCTTACATTGTCGTAGTCAATAAGGAAAATGGAAAAATAATGCATTCTTTTCAAAAAATAAGATCGATCGTAGGTTGGGAATATGAGACATCTAATTAAACCAGAAATTCAATTTGAGACCTTGTCCATGTGATTACCAAACTATAAATATATTAGGATAACAAATGTGTATGCACTGTGACAATTAAGCAAAATAATATTGTATGGCCTTTATATCCAACTAAAAACAGGAATATACTGCAGTAATAAAGTTATATATATATATCCTAAGTGTATATATATATATATCCTAAGTATATATATATATATATATATATATATATATATATATATATATATATATATATATACTTAGGATATGTATGTATAACATATTTGTTACTCAAAAAGTATATTTTTTTCCTAGTAATATTTGTTTTTGTGAGCACACTACTTTTCTGTAGAGAACATCCAAAATGCTTTGGTAAGGAAAATCTAATAAAACTACTCATACTAAATAGGTTAAACCCAATAGTATTAACCACCGCCAGATCCCTGCTATGCATACCTGTGCCCCTGTAAACTTTGCTTGCTGATCAAGGGCATAGATATACATCTTTGTTTATATACCTCCAACACTCGTGATCATGGGCAAACTCCCATTTGCCTTCATCGCCATCTCACTGGTCCATGATCGATGAATGGGAACATGTGTTCCTAAAGCCGATTAAAGTGCATGTAACAAATGAAAGACGGCATCAGCGACATGCCGGAATTAATTCTCAAAGTGAAAGTAAATAACACACACACACACATATATATATATATATATATATAACGCTTCACAGTACACAGGGAAAAAGTGTGGGGAGATCTAGTGACCAAAACATAAAAAAACACAATATGACATTAAAATAAATGCAAAACCCATTATTTATTAACCCATTGCTCCTTTCCCCCATAGTTACCACCATAAAACACTTGTTTAAAAAAAACAACAACAACAAAAATAAATAAATAAAGTGACAGCATTTAAAAAAATACATAAATAGTTATATTACATATATATATATAGTAAAGTTATAGTATAAATAGTAATAGTATATTACTGTTATCTTTTAAAAATAATGGCTTGTAAATATAGCATACAGAAACACAAAACAGAAAAAATACACCTTTACTTCCAAATAAAATATTGTTGCCATACATTGTACTGACAACATAATTTAAATATTTTAACCTCCCTGGCAGTTTATTTATTTTTAGATTTATTGGTCTAAAAGCGGTACATTTTTTTAAAGACTTTTAGACCTCCAATTCTTAAAGGACTTACGAGGTGAATACCCCCCCAAAAAGTTAAGTACCTGCATCAATTTAGAATCCACGGAGGATGCCATCCATGCCCTCCGTGCCGTTCCGTCGGGTCCCCGCTGTTTAATAGCCCCCCGGGCTGGCTCCTGACCCCGTAGCCCGAGTCGGGCTCTCCTGCTTCCAGTAAAATGGCCGCCGGATCTGGCCACGGCTGCACAGTCCGCAAAGACCGACCCGGGCTGTGGGGTTGGGAGCCGGCCCGGGGGGCTATTAAACAGTGGCTCCCCGGCGGAACGGCATGGAGGGCGCAGATGGCATCCTCCGTGGATTCTAAATTGATGCAGGTACTTAACTTTTTTGGGGGGGTTCACCTTGTAAGTCCTTTAAAGTGGACCCAAATTAAAAATACAAGATTTCAGAAATAAAATCTATTTTCTAAATTATAATAATAAATAGCAGCCTTTTTTCAGCTGCATGATGACAAATATAAAATATTTTACATTTATTGGAGGAACCCCTCCCTTCCTTTCAAATTGCCAGGATTTTTCTGGCAAACTGGTGGAGTAGATGGTGTCCAGCATAGGAGGAATTGCTAATGGCTGCCCCCAGTATAACCCTAGCTATGAAAAGAGAAGGGTGAAAAGCATGCACTGAAATGATCATAGGTTTGAATGAGTGTTTATTTATCTTTGTATGTGTCAGAGTGGTGCAACTAAATATTTTTAATTAAAAAAATGTTTGGTTTGGGTCCGCTTTAAGTCATAACTCACCACAATATGTCAGAATAAAGGTCTTGTAGACATCCTGCGTATGATAAAAGACTAGAACACAAAATTGTTGGAATAATTACATTTATGAATAAACTTAAGAAATAGTGAAACTATACAAATGAGGCACCAGACTATACAGAATGTACATATATACCTAATACACCTTCACCTCCCGCGTGTGGTATATTTTGGAACAGGGAATGACACAGAGGGCAAAATCAAAATCGGGGCAGTAGAAGCGTGTTTGCTTTCAGACTTTTTCTCTCTGCTATCAGCCTTAGGTGGCAGGCAGAGAGTAGTCAAAATCCAGGCAAGGTTGGTGCAGGCTCTGGGCAGAAAGTAGTCAAAATCCAGGCAGTAGTTGGTGCAGGCTGCAGGCAGAGAGTAGTCAAAATCCAGGCAAAGGTCGGTGCAGGTGGCAGGCAGAGAGTAGTCAAAATCAGGGCAAAAATCTGTAACAATAAGACAGATCACCAGAAGCACTTAGCTCTGAAGCAGTTGGGAACCAAATGGCTATATTGTTAACATCCTGTGCTTTTAAATGAGCTTATCTGCCCTCTCTGCCATGGCAGTCATATGACACCTGAGAGATCAAATTACAACTTGTGATTAGAGACAAATGAGGAGGAATTAGACAGGCTAAACTCTCTACATACATACAGGGTGCATTTCTCTATTTGTTTTCCTTCTGTCCTGGGCAAGAATTCAGGTCCATAGGGGGAATTCGACAGACTAAACTCTACATACGTACAAGGTGCATTTCTCTATGTTCTCCTTCTGTCCTGTGCAAAATTTCAGGTCTAGAAGGGGAATTAACCACTTAAGGTCCACGGGCTTAAACCCCCCTAAAGACCAGGCCATTTTTTACAAAATGGGCCACTGCAGCTTTAAGGCCTCGCTGCAGGGCCGCACAACTCAGCACACAAGTGATCCCCCCCCTTTCTCCCCAACAACAGAGCTTTCTCTTGGTGGGGTCTGATCTCCCCCAATGTTTATTTATTTTTTAGCAAATATTTATTTTTTTAATTAATTTTACCTTTTTTTATTATTTAAATATCCCTCCCTCCCCCTGCCAGCCAATCAGTGTGATTGGCTGTCATAGGCTTCAGCCTGTGACAGCGGATCACTGTCTTGTCTCCCCAGGGGACAGCCGAGTGACACGGCTGTCCCCAGTACAGTGCTGCTGTAGATCGCAGCGCTGTACACACTAAATAGAAGGCAGTTTCGCCGTCTAACAGTCTCCTAGCGGCGATCGCCGATGAGACATTGATAGCGGAGTGGAGCTCCGTCATCCAAGCGGAAATGCGCGCGCATCGGCATGCGTGATCTCCTGCAAAACATGCCCCCAGGACTTTATGCCAATTGGCGTTAGGCGGTCCTGGAGGAACCACCACGTCACGCCGATGGGCGTGAATGCGGTGGCTCCTCCAGGACCGCCTAACATCAGGTAAACAGGCTAAACTCTCTTCATACATACCGGGTGCATTTATCTATGTTTTCTTTCTGTCTTGTGCATGAAATCAGGTTCACTTTAAATTTCCGCGTCGCCACCTGATGAAGTCACGCCACATGCGTACAACCACCGCTGATTGGCCACCAGGATCCAGGAAGCAAAGAGGAGATGGGGATCCCTGTGCCTGGCAAGAGAGGCCTGGAGTCCCACTGAGCAGTGCTGATTGCTATACAGATAATTTTGGGATGATAAGTAGTGATAACAATATGGGCGAATGAATGGGAGAAGTGTCATGAAAACTGCTGTGGTTTTTAATGGGAAATAATCTATAGTAGGGAAGTGATTAGTTAAAGGGTAATTTCTATGGTATTATTACAATATTGCTGAGAAGTGCTGCCAATGGTGCCAAAATACTTGTGTAAACCGAATGTGGTACCAATTTTTAAAGGGGATCAACATTTTCAGCTATTCATTAGAGAGTGGCATAATGGATAGAAGTTTTGATTTTCAGGGTTCCTAATTCAACTCTGGTCCCGGTAACTATCTGCATTGAGTTTGTATGCTCTCTTTGTGTTTGCATGGGTTTCCTCTGGGTATTTGGGTATCCTCTCACAACCCAAGAAAAGACAGGTAGGTGAATTTCCCTCAAACAAAAAAAATGGCTAATAGAAACATACAGTGGGTTGCAAAAGTATTCGACCCCCTTGAAGTTTTCCACATTTTCTCACATTACTGCCACAAACATGATTAAATTTTATTGGAATTCCACGTCAAAGACCAATACAAAGTGGTGTACATGTAAGTGGATCGAAAATCATACATCATTCCAAACATTTTTTACAAATAAATAACTGCAAAGTGGGGTGTGCATAATTATACAGCCCCCAGAGTCAATACTTTGTAGAACCACCTTTTGCTGCAATTCCAGCTGCCAGTCTTTTAGGGTATGTCTCTACCAGCTTTGCACATCTAGAGACTGAAATCCTTGCCCATTCTTCTTTGCAAAACAGCTCCAGCTCAGTCAGATTAGATGGACAGCATTTGTGAACAGCAGTTTTCAGATCTTACCACAGATTCTCGATTGGATTTAGATCTGGACTTTGACTGGGCTATTCTAAGGCATAGATATGTTTTGTTTTAAACCATTCCATTGTTGCCCTGGCTTTATGTTTAGGGTCATTGTCCTGCTGGAAGGTGAACCTCCGCCCCAGTCTCAAGTCTTTTGCAGTCTCCAAGAGGTTTTCTTCCAAGTTTGCCCTGTATTTGGCTCCATCCATCTTCCCATCAACTCTGACCAGCTTCCCTGTCCCTGCTGAAGAGATGCATCCCCGAGCATGATGCTGCCACCACCATATTTGACAGTGAGGATGGTGTGTTCAGAGTGATGTGCAGTGTTAGTTTTCCGCCACACATAGTGTTTTGCATTTTGGCCAAAAAGTTCCATTTTGATCTCATCTGAGCAGAGCACCTTCTTCCACATGGTTGCTGTGTCCCCCAAATGGCTTGTGGCAAACTGAAAACGGGACTTCTTATGTTAACAATGCCTTTCTTCTTGCCACTCTTCCACAAAGGCCAACTTTGTACAGTGCATGGCTAATAGTTGTCCTATGGACAGAGTCTCCCACCTAAACTGTAGATCTCTGCAGCTCGTCCAGAGTCACCATGGGCCTCTTGACTGCATTTCTGATCAGCGCTCTCCTTGTTCGGCCTGTGAGTTTAGGTGGCTGGTCTTGTCTTGGTATGTTTACAGTTGTGCCATACTCCTTCCATTTCTGAATGATCGCTTGAACAGTGCTCCGTGGGATGTTCAAGGCTTTGGGAATCTTTTTGTAGCCTAAACCTGCTTTAAATTTCTCAATAACTTGATCCCTGACCTGTCTTGTGTGTTCTTTGAACTTCACGGTGTTGTTGCTCCCAATATTCTCTTAGAGAACCTCTGAGGCCCTCACAGAGCAACTGTATTTGTACTGACATTAGATTACACACAGGTGCCCTCTATTTAGTCATTAGCACTCATCAGGCAATGTCTATAGGCAACTGACTGCACTCAGATCAAAGGGGGCCGAATAATTATGCACACACCACTTTGCAGTTATTTATTTGTAAAAAAATGTTTGGAATCATGTATGATTTTCGTTCCACTTTTCATGTGTACACCACTTAGTGTTGGTCTTTCATGTGGAATTCATGTGGAATATTTGTGGCAGTAATATGACAAAATGTGGAAAACTTCAAGGGGGCCGAATACTTTTGCAACCCACTGTAGGATAATGGGCTATGGTAGGGATTAGTTTGTGGGCATGTCAAAAGGACAGTTAGAGACATAACTATATACACTATGTGAATACACAATAATAGTAAGGGGAAAGCTGGAGCTAATCAGTTTCATAAACTTTTTGTAATAGATTACAGAAAAGCCGCCGCGTGGACTGGCAGCAAGACGGCTGATTCCGTGTCCAGCGCGGCGGTTTGCACGCAGCAGCATGCGTCTGGTGTGGCTGGGTCTGTTAGTTCACACAGGTTGAGGAATACGCGCGCGCGCGCGCTAAGAGGCAGAACCTTTATGACAAACGAGGAGGGATCAGCTGACCAGGTTGGTCAGCTGACCTCAGAGCAAGTGACTATTGGTTGATCGGTGATGGGTGGCGCCGGGGAGTGCCGCTTTATGTATAGTTACTGCTGGTCAGTCTCATGTTGTCTGCCGTTGCGAACACTTACGTGAAAGCACTCAGACCATAGTCGGATGCCACAGTGTGTTAGAACCAGGAGGACCTGGGAATTCACACTGAGCCAGATTACTTCTGTATTATTATTGTGTTATACTTCAGACTAGTTCCAGGGTGTTGAGACCACGGACCTCACACCCAAGACTAGGGATACTGTGTTATCATTGTGTTATACTTCAGACTAGTTCCAGGGTGTTGAGACCACGGACCTCACACCCTAGACTAGGGATACTGTGTACCATTATATTATACTTCAGACTAGTTCTGGGGTGTTGAGACCATGGACCTCACACCCAAGACTAGACATTGTTCGATATCTGTTATGACCTATTGCATTCCTGACTATCCCTCTGCTTTCTGATTCAGTACCTACGCATATCTGATTACCTGTTGCCAACCTTGCCTGCCCTTGGTTACCGAATCAGCCTTCTGTCTCTGTACCTTATCTGCCCGTGTGTTGCCGACCTGGCTTGCCCGACCTTGACAGCTATCCCTCTCCATTGAGAGATTAGTCTCCAGACCTGCTTGTGACACCCACCTTCCAGGTGTCAATCAGCCACAGGCCCGTCCTGCTATTCAGCCTGGGGCTCCACCCCTTTGGATGTCTCAGGCTGCTGGAAGGTCTTTGCACTTCCCAGAGGGAGGTATTTCCCATACTGCCAAGGACCACCTGCTCCTCGGGTGGTCCCACTCAAAGTCATTACTGTTGCACCAAACACTCACACTATATAGGTGTCCAGAGGTTAGTCATGCTCAGATTATTGGTGATTCTGCAGATCATCCATAATCGGGTATATATCTGTATTCTTGGAGATACTGCAGATCACCAATAATCAGATTCTCTCTGTGTGCTGACACCGATTGTTACAGAACGGCAGACCAAAACCAAATGGACGCACTTAACAGCCGTCTTGATGCACTCACCACCTCGGTGGAAAATTTCATCCAAGTGCTGGACAGTCATGAGATCCAGATCAATGCTTTGTTTGGGTCTGCACAAGTCCTACAGACGGCTGTGAATCTAGTGCGATCTCCTCCAGGTACAGACTTACGTATGCCTGTGCCCGAAAGGTTTTCTGGTCACAGATCTGACTTTCAGAATTTTAGAAATCGAGTGTTGTCGTACTTTGAGTTGAGGCCTAATTCATCAGGAACCGTGGCACAGAGAATTACGTTTATTAAGACTCTGCTGTCAGGGGATTCCCAGACCTAGGCATATAGTCTCCAGACAGGGCATGAGGCCCTAACCTCAGTTGAGGAATTTTTTTAAAGCTATGGCTATAATTTATGATGATCCGGACATTGCCTCTACCGCTGAGCTGAAGCTCAAGACTTTGCGGCAAGGCAAGGATCCGGTTAAAATTTACGCAGCTGAGTTCAGGAAATGGGCAGTATCAGCTAGATGGGGGTCATTCGCACTTCTGGACTGTTTTTTGTCAGGGTTGTCAGACGCGGTCTCTGATCTAATGTTGGGACATCCTGAGCCGAAGTCTATTGATGAGGCCATTTCATTAGCAGTCAGGGTTGATCGTCTCCTACGCTACCAGAAACAGACTCGGAGTAGGAACAATGTGAGATATGTTTCCTACGCCTCTCCTCCACCCGTTTCACCTCCGCCGGAGCCAATGCAGATTGGTCAGTCAAAATTGTCCCGGGTGGAGCAGAATCGCATAAAAACAGAACAGCTCTGTTTATACTGTGCAGAGGAGGGTCACAGAGTGCAGAATTGTCCCAAGAAGTCGGGGAAACGCTGCCGCCTAGGGGTAGTCGGAGGTAATACCATAGGCGCGCAGTCTTTACCTCTAAATGATAAATGTTTGCTCCTCCCTTGTTTTATATCTTGGGAAGATCAAATAGTTGCCACTGAGGCCTTCCTAGACTGGCTCAGCAGCCAACTTTATGGATTACAAATTTGCGAAGAAATTGGGGATTCCTATGTTCCCTTTGAATCAACAGATTCTGGTCACTGCAGTGGACGACTCTCCTCTGCAGAGTAAATACCCTCTGTCTCAGACCCCAGAGTTAAGGGTCACGGTGGGGGTGTTACATAAAGAGAGTCTACAATTTCTGGTTTTGCGGATGACAACTTCCACAATCATTCTTGGCATGCCATGGTTACAACTTCACTCCCCTCAGATCAATTGGGCTTCAGGTCAGCTAACGAGCTCATCTACCCATTGCCATCATCATTGTTTAGCGAAGGTAACCTTGGGTAACACCAAGATTCAGGTGGAAGGTTTGCCAAGCCAGTATTCAGAATTTGCTGACGTGTTTAGTCCCAAATCAGCAGATAAACTTCCTCCCCACCATCCCTTTGATTGTCCCATCGATCTCAGGTCTGGTTGTATGCCCCCTAGAGGTCATCTCTATAATTTATCTAGGCCAGAGAAATTGGCTATGCAAGAATACATCCGAGAAAATTTGGCTAAAGGTTTTATTCGTCCCTCTCGGTCACCAGCAGGGGCAGGATTCTTTTTCATGAAAAAGAAGGATGGAGGCCTCCGTCCCTGCATTGATTATCGGGGCTTAAATAAGATTACAGTAAAAAAAACTTTATCCTTTGCCTTTAATTGACAATTTGTTCACCCAGGTCACCAATGCAAAGATTTTCTCAAAGCTGGATTTGAGGGGTGCATACAACCTTGTGCATATCAGAAACGGTGATGAATGGAAGACGGCCTTTAACCACTTGAGGACCTAGGGCTTTCTACCCCTTAAGGACCGGCCACTTTTTTTTCCATTCAGACCACTGCAGCTTTCACGGTTTATTGCTCGCTCATACAACCTACCACCTAAATGAATTTTGGCTCCTTTTCTTGTCACTAATAAAGCTTTCTTTTAGTGCTATTTGATTGCTCCTGCGATTTTTACTTTTTATTATATTCAGCAAAAAAGACATGAATTTTGGCAAAAAAATGATTTTTTTAACTTTCTGTGCTGACAGTTTTCAAATAAAGAAAAATTTCTGTATACATGCAGCGCGAAAAATGTGGACAAACATGTTTTTGATAAAAAAAAAAACCCATTCAGTGTATATTTATTGGTTTGGGTAAAAGTTATAGCGTTTACAAACTATGGTGCAAAAAGTGAATTTTCCCATTTTCAAGCATCTCTGACTTTTCTGACCCTCTGTCATGTTTCATGAGGGGCTAGAATTCCAGGATAGTATAAATACCCCCCAAATGACCCCATTTTGGAAAGAAGACATCCCAAAGTATTCACTGAGAGGCATAGTGAGTTCATAGAAGATATTATTTTTTGTCACAAGTAAGCGGAAAATGACACTTTGTGAAAAAAAAAAAAAAAAAGTTTCCATTTCTTCTAACTTGCGACAAAAAAAAATGAAATCTGCCACGGACTCACCATGCTCCTCTCTGAATACCTTGAAGTGTCTACTTTCCAAAATGGGGTCATTTGTGGGGTGTGTTTACTGTCCTGACATTTTGGGGGGTGCTAAATTGTAAGCACCCCTGTAAAGCCTGACGGTGCTCATTGGACTTTGGACCCCTTAGCGCAGTTAGGGTGCAAAAAAGTGCCACACATGTGGTATTGCCGTACTCAGGAGAAGTAGTATAATGTGTTTTGGGGTTTATTTTTACACATACCCATGCTGGGTGGGAGAAATATCTCTGTAAATGACAATTTGTTAATTTTTTTTACACACAATTGTCCATTTACAGAGATCTTTCTCCCACTCAGCATGGGTATGTGTAAAAATACACCACAAAACACATTATACTACTTCTCCTGAGTACGGCGATACCACATGTGTGGCATTTTTTTGCACCCTAACTGCGCTAAAGGGCCCAAAGTCCAATGAGTACCTTTAGAATTTCACAGGTCATTTTGAGAAATTTCGTTTCAAGACTACTCCTCACGGTTTAGGGCCCCTAAAATGCCAGGGCAGTATAGGAACCCTACAAATGACCCCATTTTAGAAAGAAGACACCCCAAGGTATTCCGTTAGGAGTATAGTGAGTTCATAGAAGATTTTATTTTTTTGTCAAAAGTTAGCGGAAATTGATTTTAATTGTGTTTTTTCACAAAGTGTCATTTTCCACTAACTTTTGACAAAAAATAAAATCTTCTATGAACTCACCATACTCCTAACGGAATACCTTGGGGTGTCTTCTTTCTAAAATGGGGTCATTTGTGGGGTTCCTATACTGCCCTGGCATTTTAGGGGCCCTAAACCGTGAGGAGTAGTCTTGAAACGAAATTTCTCAAAATGACCTGTGAAATTCTAAAGGTACTCATTGGACTTTGGGCCCTTTAGCGCAGTTAGGGTGCAAAAAAGTGCCACACATGTGGTATCGCCGTACTCAGGAGAAGTAGTACAATGTGTTTTGGGGTGTATTTTTACACATACCCATGCTGGGTGGGAGAAATACCTCTGTAAATGGACAATTGTGTGTAAAAAAATCAAAAGATTGTCATTTACAGAGGTATTTCTCCCACCCAGCATGGGTATGTGTAAAAATACACCCCAAAACACATTATACTACTTCTCCCGAGTACGGCGATACCACATGTGTGGCACTTTTTTGCACCCTAACTGCGCTAAGGGGCCCAAAGTGCAATGAGTACCTTTAGGATTTCACAGGTCATTTTTGTTTCAAGACTACTCCTCACGGTTTAGGGCCCCTAAAATGCCAGGGCAGTATAGGAACCCCACTAATGACCCCATTTTAGAAAGAAGACACCCCAAGGTATTCCGTTAGGAGTATGGTGAGTTCATAGAAGTTTTTATTTTTTTGTCACAAGTTAGCGGAAATTGATTTTAATAGTTTTTTTTCACAAAGTGTCATTTTCCGCTAACTTGTGACAAAAAATAAAATCTTCTATGAACTCACCATACTCCGTACGGAATACCTTTGGGTGTCTTCTTTCTAGAATGGGGTCATTTGTGGGGTTCCTATACTGCCCTGGCATTTTAGGGGCCCTAAACCGTGAGGAGTAGTCTTGAAACCAAATGTCGCAAAATGACCTGTGAAATCCTAAAGGTACTCATTGGACTTTGGGCCCCTTAGCGTACTTAGGGTGTAAAAAAGTGTCACACATGTGGTACCGCCGTACTCAGGAGAAGTAGTATAATGCGTTTTGGGGTGTATTTTTACACATACCCATGCTAAGTGGGAGAAATATCTCTGTAAATGACAATTGTTTGATTTTTTTACACACAATTGTCCATTTACATAGAAATTTCTCCCATCCAGCATGGGTATGTGTAAAAATACACCCCAAAACACATTATACTACTTTTCCTGAGTACAGCGGTACCACATGTGTGAGAATTTTTTGCAGCCTAGGTGCGCTAAGGGGCCCAACGTCCTATTCACAGGTCATTTTGAAGCATTTGTTTTCTAGACTACTCCTCGCGGTTTAGGGCCCCTAAAATGCCAGGGCAGTATAGGAACCCCACAAGTGACCCCATTTTAGAAAGAAGACACCCCAAGGTATTCCGTTAGGTGTATGGCGAGTTCATAGAAGATTTTATTTTTTGTCACAAGTTAGTGAAAAATGACACTTTGTGAAAAAAAACCAATAAAAATTAATTTCCGCTAACTTTTGACAAAAATAAATTCTTCTATGAACTCGTCATACACCTAACAGAATACCTTGGGGTGTCTTTTTTTCTAAAATAGGGTCACTTGTGGGGTTCCTATACCGCCCTGGCATTTTACAGGCCCAAAACCGTGAGTAGTCTGGAAACCAAATGTCTCAAAATGACTGTTCAGGGGTATAAGCATCTGCAAATTTTGATGACAGGTGGTCTATGAGGGGGCGAATTTTGTGGAACCGGTCATAAGCAGGGTGGCCTTTTAGATGACAGGTTGTATTGGGCCTGATCTGATGGATAGGAGTGCTAGGGGGGTGACAGGAGGTGATTGATGGGTGTCTCAGGGGGTGGTTAGAGGGGAAAATAGATGCAATCAATGCACTGGGGAGGTGATCGGAAGGGGGTCTGAGGGGGATCTGAGGGATTGGCCGAGTGATCAGGAGCCCACACGGGGCAAATTGGGGCCTGATCTGATGGGTAGGTGTGCTAGAGGGTGACAGGAGGTGATTGATGGGTGTCTCAAGGTGTGATTAGAGGGGGGAATAGATGCAAGCAATGCACTGGCGAGGTGATCAGGGCTGGGGTCTGAGGGCATTCTGAGGGTGTGGGCGGGTGATTGAGTGCCCTAGGGGCAGATAGGGGTCTAATCTGATAGGTAGCAGTGACAGGGGGTGATTGATGGGTAATTAGTGGGTGTTTAGGGTAGAGAATAGATGGAAACACTGCGCTTGGGTGGTGATCTGATGTCGGATCTGCGGGCGATCTATTGGTGTGGGTGGGTGATCAGTTTGCCCGCAAGGGGCAGGTTAGGGGCTGATTGATGGGTGGCAGTGACAGCGGGTGATTGATGGGTGGAAGTGACAGGGGGTGATTGATGGGTGGCAGTGACAGGGGGTGATTGATGGGTGATTGATAGGTGATTGACAGGTAATCAGTGGGTTATTACAGAGGAGAACAGATGTAAATATTGCACTGGCGAATTGATAAGGGGGGGTCTGAGGGCAATCTGAGCGTGTAGGCGGGCGATTGGGTGCCCGCAAGGGGCAGATTAGGGTCTGATCTGATGGGTAACAGTGACAGGTGGTGATAGGGGGTGATTGATGGGTAATTAGTGGGTGTTTAGAGGAGAGAATAGATGTAAACGCTGCGCTTGGGTGGTGATCTGATGTCGGATCTGCGGGCGATCTATTGGTGTGGGTGGGTGATCAGATTGCCCGCAAGGGGCAGGTTAGGGGCTGATTGTTGGGTGGCAGTGACGGGGTGATTGATGGGTGATAGGTGATTGGCAGGTGATTGACAGGTGGTCAGTGGGTTATTACAGGGAAGGACAGATGTAATTAATGCACTGGCGAATTGATAAGGGGGGGGTCTGAGGGCAATCTGAGCGTGTGGGCGGGTGATTGGGTGCCCGCAAGGGGCAGATTAGGGTCTGATCTGATAGGTAACAGTGACAGGTGGTGGTAGGGGGTGATTGATGGGTGATTGATGGGTAATTAGTGGGTGTTTATAGAAGATAACAGATGTAAACAATACATTTGGGAGGTAATCTGACGGCGGGTTTGCGGGCGATCTAATGGTGTGGGTGGGTGATCAGATTGCCCGCAAGGGGCAGGTTAGGGGCTGATTGATGGGTGGCAGTGACAGGGGGTGATTGATGGGTGATAGGTGATTGGCAGGTGATTGACAGGTGATCAGTGGGTTATTACAGGGAAGAACAGATGTAATTAATGCACTGGTGAATTGATAAGGGGGGGTCAGAGGGCAATCTGAGCGTGTGGGCGGGTGATTGGGTGCCCGCAAGGGGCAGAATAGGGTCTGATCTGATAGGTAAAAGTGACAGGTGGTGATAGGGGGTGATTGATGGGTGATTGATGGGTAATTAGTGTGTGTTTAGAGGAGAGAATAGATGTAAACAATGGATTTGGGAGGTGATCTGATGTCGGATCTGCGGGCGATCTATTGGTGTGGGGGGGTGATCAGATTGCCCGCAAGGGGCAGGTTAGGGGCTGGCTGATGGGTGGCAGTGACAGGGGGTGATTGACGGGTGATTGATGGGTGATTGACAGGTGATTGACAGGTGATTGACAGGTGATTGACAGGTGATCAGGGGGATAGATGCATACAGTAAACAGGGGGGGTGGTCTGGGGGGGGGGGTCTGGGGAGAATCTGAGGGGTGGGGGGTGATCAGGAGGGGGCAGGGAGCAGGGTGGGGGATAAAAAAAAAAATAGCGTTGACAGATAGTGACAGGGAGTGATTGATGGGTGATTAGGGGGGTGATTGGGTGCAAACAGGGGTCTGGGGGGTGGGCAGGGGGGGTCTGATGGGTGCTGTGGGCGATCTGGGGCAGGGGGGGGGGAAAAATCAGTGTGCTTGGTGCAGACTAGGGTGGCTGCAGCCTGCCCTGGTGGTCCCTCGGACACTGGGACCACCAGGGCAGGAGGCAGCCTGTATAATACACTTTGTAAACATTACAAAGTGTATTATACACTTTGTATGCGGCGATCGCGGGGTTAACATCCCGCCGGCGCTTCCGTATGGCCGGCGGGATGTTGCGGCGGGTGAGCGGCGCCAGGCGGAGGCGGAGGATCGCGTCACTGATGACGCGATCGCTCCGCCCATGCCCCTACAAGGACCGCCGCCAATTGTCAATACGGTGGTCCTTGCGGGGTGCACTTCCCGGCCGCCAATTGTACATACGGCGGTCGGGAAGTGGTTAACACACCCGACGGGCATTACGAGTACCTGGTGATGCCCTTCGGGTTGTGTAACGCCCCGGTCGTCTTCCAAGAGCTGATTAACGAGGTGTTCAGAGAGGTGTTGGGCAGATTCGTCTTGGTGTATTTAGACGATATACTGATTTTTTCATCCAACCTCTCAGAACATAGGAAACATGTTGGGTTTGTGTTACGGAAGTTGAGACAGAATCTGCTGTATGCTAAATTGGAAAAATGCATTTTCGAAGTAACCTCTGTCGCCTTTCTGGGGTACATAATCTCGACCTCTGGCCTCTCTATGGACCCTGGAAAGGTTTCTGCTGTCTTGGAGTGGCCTCAGCCTGTAGGACTGAAGGCATTCCAGAGATTCCTGGGGTTCGCCAACTACTACAGGAGGTTCATAAAGGGGTACTCTACGGTGATCTCACCTCTCACCAGTCTCACCAAGAAAGGGGCAGATACTCACCACTGGTCCACAGAAGCCCATGCTGCTTTTTCCACTCCAAAGAAACTGTTCTGTTCTGCACCCATATTGAGACATGTAGATGTCACCTTTCCCTTTATTGTGGAGGTTGATGCCTCAGAGGTAGGGGTGGGGGCTGTATTGTCTCAGCGTTCTGGTTTGCAGGGAAAACTCCACCCATGTGCCTATTTTTCCCGTAGGTTTTCACCCACAGAGAAAAACTACGATATAGGCAACCGGGAACTTCTAGCCATCAAGTTGGCCTTTGAGGAATGGCGACATTGGCTAGAGGGGGCAGAACACACCATTACAGTTTACACGGACCACAAAAAGTTAGAGTACATTGAGGGCGCTAAGAGACTTAGCCCCCGACAGGCCCAGTGGTCGTTATTCTTTTCGAGATTCAGATTTGTAATTACGTATACCCCTGGTAGTAAGAACATCAAGGCTGATGCCTTATCCAGGTGTTTTGAGCCCGAGACAGCACAGCCCTCAGCCCCTGAGACCAATCTACCTCAGAAGGTGGTCCTGGCAGCCACTGAGACCTGGAAAGACTGGACTGTCAATCTGAGTCCATTCCAACAGGATGTTCCAGAGGGGAAGCCTGAGGGGGTCCTGTTTGTACCACTGCCTTTTTGCTTAAACAACTGTTGCAGCTGTTTCATTCCCACAAGAATACTGGGCATCCTGGGGTCACCAGAACTCGGGATCTGCTTGCTAGATGTGCTTGGTGGCCGTCATTGGCAGCAGACTGTAAGGAGTTTGTAAGAGAGTGTGCAGTGTGTGCTAGGAGCAAACCCTCCCATCAGGCACCTGTTGGAACATTGCAGCCATTACCAGTTCCGAGTGAACCTTGGACCCATTTGTCCATGGATTTTGTGGGTGAACTCCCCAGGTCTGAGGGCATGATGGTCATTTGGGTGGTAGTTGATCGATTCAGTAAGATGGCTCATTTTGTCCCCCTGAAAGGACTCCCCTCAGCCCAGGAATTGGCTGATCTCTTCATCCAGCACATTTTCCGGCTGCATGGCATTCCGGAAAATGTAGTGTCAGATCGGGGAGCCCAATTCGTATCTAAGTTTTGGAGGGCATTCTGCCATCAGTTAGACATGGATCTTTCCTTTTCATCAGGCTACCACCCACAGACCAATGGCCAGACCGAAAGAGTCAACCAGTCCCTGGAACAGTTTCTGAGATGTTATGTTGCAGATGCACAAACCGACAGGGTAAAAAATTTTCCGTTTGCAGAGTTTACACACAACAATCTGAAAAGTTCCTCTTCAGGATTTTCCCCATTTCAGGTGGTGTCGGGAAGGTCACCTAAGTTTGCCCCATTGCCAGTGGCTTCTACTCCCTTTCCAGCCCTGGAGGATTGGCAGAGGGCCTTGAAGCAAATTTGGGGAATGGTTAAAAGAAATTTGGGGAGTGCTTTTCAGAACCAGAAGAAACAGGCTGACAAGAGACGTTCCATAGAATGGGAATTCTCTCCAGGGGATTTGGTCTGGGTGTCCACACGACATTTGGCTCTAAAACAACTGTCACCCAAACTGGGCCCTAGATTCATAGGTCCCTTTCCAGTGACCAGAAAAATTAATAATGTCACTTATGCTATTGATCTCCCTGCCAGCATGCAAGGTGTGAGATGATTCCATGTGTCCTTACTCAAGCCGGCGGTGCACGTGGATTCCGCTCCCCCCCCCCCCTGTGTTGATTGATGACCAACCTGAGTATGAGATAGAAAAGATTCTGGACTCCCGGCTTGTGCAGAACTCCGTGCAGTATCTGGTTCACTGGAAGGGATATGGCATAGAGGAGAGAACTTGGGTGCCAGATTGTCGCATGCACGCAGAGGAATTAAAGAAGGAATTCCATGACTCGCATCCTGGAAAGCCTGGTGGGAAGTGTCCGGAGTCCACTCCTCAGGGGGGGGGGGCTGGGTACTGTAATAGATTGGTGAAAAGCCGCCGCATGGACTGGCAGCAAGGCGGCTGATTCCGCGTCCAGTGCGGCGGTTTGCATGCAGCAGCGTGCGTCTGGTGTGGCTGGGTCTGTTAGTTCACACAGGTTGAGGAATATGCGCGCGCGCGTGCTGAGAGGCAGAACCTTTATGACAAGCGAGGGGGGATCAGCTGACCAGGTTGGTCAGCTGACCTCAGAGCAAGTGGCTATTGGTTGATCGGTGATGGGTGGCGCCGGGGAGTGCCGCTTGATATATAGTTACTGCTGGTCAGTCTCAAGTTGTCTGCCGTTGCGAACACTTACGTGAAAGCACTCAGACCATAGTCAGATCCCACAGTGTGTTAGAACCAGGAGGACCTGGGAATTCACACTGAGCCAGATTACTTCTGTATTATTATTGTGTTATACTTCAGACTAGTTCCAGGGTGTTGAGACCACGGATCTCACACCCAAGGCTAGGGATACTGTGTACCATCATATTATACTTCAGACTAGTTCCGGGGTGTTGAGACCACGGACCTCACACCCAAGACTAGGCATTGTTTGAGATCTGTTATGACCTATTGCATTCCTGACTATCCCTCTGCTTTCTGATTCGGTACCTACGCATATCTGATTACCTGTTGCCAACCTTGCCTGCCCTTGGTTACCGAATCAGCCTTCTGTCTCTGTACCTTATCTGCCCGTGTGTTGCCGACCTGGCTTGCCCGACCTTGAGAGCTATCCCTCTCCATTGAGAGATTAGTCTCCAGACCTGCTTGTGACACCCACCTTCCAGGTGTCACTCAGCCACAGGCCCTTCCTGCTATTCAGCCTGGGGCTCCACCCCTTTGGATGTCTCAGGCTGCTGGAAGGTCTTTGCACTTCTGAGAGGGAGGTATTTCCTATACTGCCAAGGACCACCTGCTCCTCGGGTGGTCCCACTCAAAGTCATTACTGTTGCACCAAACACTCTACAGGTGTCCAGAGGTTAGTCATACTCGGATTATTGGTGATTCTGCAGATCATCCATAATTGGGTATATATCTGTATTCTTGGTGATACTGCAGATCACCAATAATCAGATTCTCTCTGTGTGCTGACACCGATCGTTACACTTTTGACTCATAGAGTGTCCCTTAACTTTTAATGGTTATTAAATGAGTGCTATTCTTAAAGTGGAATGAAACCCAGCTTTTCTTCTTTGCTCTAAAAAAATATTTACAGTATATTATATACTACCACCATTTTATTTTTACTAGAACAGCATTCAATTAGTTAAACACAGGGCTTGAAAGTTCAGTGCAGAGAAAGCTGGACGTATCTGAAGTGGAGATAATGTTATCTTTACTTAATTGTATCAAGTGAGGAATGTGACACATTCTACGACTGTGCAGAAGCTCCTGGACACAGACAGAAACTCAAAGCATTTCTGCCTTTAATACAAGATGAATAAAACCAGTTATGAATAAAATGCAAAGGCAGCTCTCAAAGCAAAAAACTGTACTTTTGGGAACTTGTAATTTCGAAATAAATAATAATACTTATGCACAACTGCAAATATGATAACCGTATGGCATATAAAAAGTAGGAAAACATGTTTTTATTGAATATTATGTCAGGGTTTCATACCGCTTTAAAGTGTCTATAAACAACTCATGTACCTCTAAATATCTTTTTTTTTCTAAACTGTTCACAATTAACCCATAACCAAAAGGATTTTGCTGGTTGTGAACACATTAAGAAAATGAGCAGGAAACAAAAGGCTATAATCCGATGAACTGGTCCCTGTATGCGGGCTAAATTCACCTCAGACTAAACTGAGGGAAGGCAGGTTGATATATTCATCAGACACCATATATTAAATACAACCGCCGCTCCAAAAACGTTATGCCCATAGAAAAAACTTTATTGGTAGAAAAACCGACAATTACCCCTCTAAAATTCCCCACACCCCTAAAAACAAGGACACGGGCTTTCCAATCATAGGAGTACTCCTAATGCACGCAAAATGTCACTCACCATTCACACACACTTATTTCAGATCGGCCGATCATTTTGAAAATATGCGCATGTGATGTACTGCTTCCTCACACAGGAATGACTTCCCTTTTTACCTTTGATTTCCAAATAGTCCTGAGCCTTCAATCGCAGGGCAACTCTTGCTTCAATACAGTTCAGAATCCTTCAAAGGTATAAAGGCATCCCCTGTTTACTAAGGGCACCCTCCAGCCAGCAATAATCACCACTTCTCGTTGTGACCTCAAACAACATATTACAGGCATTCCCGTGGAATATAACTCTCCGGGTATCCGCCCTCAGACAAAAATTGATTGAGGTTACCTCTCCTGGGTGATCTTCACCAACAATTGGCCTACCGCGGCGTCCCGCGGGTCAACAGGTACCTGTCATAGGCTGGATGTGCCTGTATTGCAGCGGGCACAACTAGCAGCTACTGGAAGCGGTTTGGTTCATGATCAGCAGCACAAGACATCACCGGCATGTAACATCAGGCCAGTTCCTCCTGCCCGACGTCCTCCAAGCCTCGCCCACAGATGCGTTCCGCCCACTATGACATGGGCTTTATCAGTGTGATTGCGCGATGTACTTTTACTTGTACTTTTTTGGAGTGGCGGTTGTATTTAATAGATGGTAAGAAAATGAGCATGTTGACAAGTAGAGGGATAGTTGGCACTGCAGTATAGGATAGCTGGTATTGTCTGGGGTAGGCAGAGTAAACACAGCTCGCTCACTAGGATGTATATTGTGTGCTCTGGTCCTGGAACAGATGCATTTTACAACAAAAGAGGAGAGGGATCGGCACTGCAGAGATACATTTATTATCCAAAAGTGAGGCTCGGTACATAAAGTGACAAGTATGCGGCTGCTATGCAATAAAAAACGTACCAATGCTGCGAGGTGTGGTTGGTGCGGTGGGTGCTGGGCACTGAATGCCCAACTTGTACCCAACTTGTATCTGATGCTTATGGTAAAATCGTACAGGTTTAGGTATTCACACTATGACAGTGACATAGAGATATCTTTAAGGTTACTATACATTTTGTCCAGCAGATTGAATCAATTTCCAATCTTTTTCCCTGCCACCAATCTGATCAGTTAATATCAGACTGTAGATAGTTTATGATTAGAAGCATAATTGCAGTACATTTTATTATTATTATTATTGTTGTTGTTGCTGTTATCATTATTATTTGGATCTATATAGTACAAACATATTATGCAGTGCTGTACAATAAATTAAGTTACAGACATTGATAATGGGGGTGACAGTCAACAGACAATAAGCAATTAGGTAAACAATGCCAGATCATTCACTGGAGTAATAATCTCACTGTGAGCAGAGTGCATGGATACACAAGAAGGGAGGCTCTGCTAAAGGTTTACAACCTTATGCTGGGTACACACGTTGCGATTTCCCGCACAATTTGCGGGATCGATGGGATCGATTCAATTATTTCCAACATGTTCGATCGTGTTCCAATGGATACAGCCGTCGATTTTGCATATTAAGTATGCAAAATCGACGGCTGTATCTATCGAAACACGATCGAACATGTTGGAAATAATCGAATCGATCCCATCGATCCCGCAAATCGAGAGGGAAATCGCAACGTGTGTACCCAGCATAAAGGGTGGGTGTGGGAACACCATACGAGGGTGCTGAGTGGAAATTACCTTGGTGTGATGTCGAATTGTGAAGAATTTCTGTTGAATTTTGGTAAATTAAATTTGATTACTTTACCCTTGAAACGCTACCCTTTGGTTATATATAGTGATGTCGCAAACCTACGATTTTCGGTTCGGGAACCCCGTTCGCGAACCTTCGCAGGAGGTTTGGTACGCGGAACAGTTCACGAACTGCAATAGACTTCAATGGGGAGGCGGACTTTGAAAAATAGAAAAAATTATGCTGGCCACAAAAGTGATGGAAAACATGTTTCATGGGGTCGAACACCTGGAGGGGGGCATGGCAGAGTGGGATACATGCCCAAAGTCCCTGGGAAAAATCTGGATTTGACACAAAGCAGCGTATTAAGGGCAGAAATCACATTGAATGCTAAATTGCAGGCCTAAAGTGCTTTCAAACATCTTGCATGTGTATACATCAATCAGGGAGTGTAATTAGAGTACTGCTTCACACTGACACACCAAACTCACTGTGTAACGCACCGCAAACAGTTGTTTGCGTAGTGACAGCCGTACTGGACTGAATCGCAACATGGCCAGAGTGCAGGCCGTGGCAGTTTTCCAGCCCATATGGTCGCCGGGCTGTGGTAGCTCAATAATAGAACAACAGTGACTGTCCAGCTGATCAAATTTGGTCTGTCCACAATGAAGCAACGACCTTATTATCTTCTTGTATGTCAGTAGGCATAGTTAGGAGTGCCAGTATAGGTAGGTAGGCATAGGTAGGTGCCTCAGTAGTTAGCTAGGCATAGGTAGGAGACCCAGTATAGGTAGGTAGGCATAGGTAGGTGTCCCAGTAGTTATCTAGGCATAGGTAAGAGTCCCAGTATAGGTAGGTAGGCATAGGTAGGAGTCCCAGTATAGGTAGGTAGGCATAGGTAGGTGCCTCAGTAGTTAGCTAGACATAGGTAGGAGACCCAGTATAAGTAGGTAGGCATAGGTAGGTGTCTCAGTAGTTAGCTAGGCATAGGTAGGAGTCCCAGTATAGGTAGGTAGGCATAGGTAGGTTCCCTAGTATAGGTAGGTAGGTAGGTGTCCCCGTATAGGTAATTAGGTGCCCCAGTAGTTAGGTAGGCATAGGTAGGTGTCCCAGTATAGATAGTTAGGCAGGGCCTGGCTGGCACAGTAATAACAATTACCAAGGTCCAGCTGCAACAGATAGGGCTGTATAATGTCAGTGAGCATCACACACAAAAAAAAAAACACATCAGGAAAACATTAGCTCTCAAAAGAGCTGTTGAGGGGTGCTATTTTAGCAATAACAATCGGCCAGGAGCAAGCCAAGAGCCTAACTAATCTTTCCCTAGGAGAAAAAATCTGCAGCAGCTCTCCCTAGTCTGTCTATTTGCAGCAGGCACACGAGTGAGTGTCATGGCCAGCGAGCCTGTCTTATATAAGGGGGGGGTGGGGCTCCAGGGCTTAGTGTAGCCTGAATGGCTACAATGTGCCTGCTGAATGTGATGCAGAGGGTCAAAGTTGACCCTCAAAGGTGGCTTGGCGCTTCATGAAGATGGCTGCTTGAGCTTTGAGCTCCCGCTCTAGACCCGCCAGAAGCTTCAATTTCCAGCGTTCAACAACCGCTTTCCCTGCTATGAGGAGCTCCCGCAGACAACAGGAGACCACAGTGGATATAGCCCAAACTCCTACACCGATCCAAAAGACGGTACCGGAGATATTCCGATCGCAGCGGATAAACAACCAGGCCGCTAAGATGGCGCCGACCAAGGAACCTAAAACCACGCAGGCCCCTACGGACTCACCTCCGCATACAAGCGCACAGGTCAGTGGCAAACAACCGCCTTCTCCCACGCTGGCAGATTTCAAAGCACTAGCAGAAGACATTAAATCTTCTTTGCATGCAGCAATAGCGGAGGCCCGCATGGAGGTAGCCGCATTGGGAAACAGACTACTTACCCTAGAATCAGACGGCGCCAAGCGAGACTCCCAGATTGTAGCACTCAAACAAACGACAGGCCGCCATAACACACGTCTGGCCGAGCACACCCGCCTCATAGAGGACCTAGATAATCGCGGGCGGAGAAACAATATCCGGATCAAGGGCGTCCCCGAATCGGTAGCTCCGGACCAAATCCAGCAGGCCTTATCCACCATTTTTAATGAACTCCTAGACCGCCCAGCGGACTCGCTAATTGAGCTGGTTCGAGCACATAGGGCCTTAAAACCACGGGGTGTAGAGGGAGATCAGCCCAGAGACATTATTTGCTGCCTAGCATTGTTTAACCTAAAGGAAGACATTATGCGCATTGCGAGAAACCAGGATAAGATTCTATTCAATGAGAAGCAAATACATCTCTACCAGGACTTATCTTTAATCACCCTATCCAAGAGACGTATTATGAAGCCGTTACTGCAAGCTTTAAAGGAGCGTGGCCTGGCCTACAGATGGCGTTTCCCCTTCGCGCTCACGGTGAGCCAGGGCGGCAAGTCACACGTGTTACGCTCTCCAGAGGGCCTCTCCGAGTTCTGCTCAGACCTGGACATCCCAATAATCAAGTTACCTGACTGGGACTGTGACCCTTCAGTCACCAACCCTGCTGCCTTCAGAGGAGAGAAACCTCAGCTTCGCCGTGAGTCAGGTAACCGTGACGGCTCCCCTAGCAGGGAGTCCTTCCCAGCAGCCAAGAGATTCCAAACACCGTCCCAGAGTGTTCAGGATCAAAGCGAAGAGGACTGAGTGCTGAGACTTTTTAAGCTTAATCTCATTTTATCTATTGGCTTCCCTAGGCCTCCCTTAACGCAACGATGTCGATAACAACCCCCCCAACCCACACTCCAATCCCATGGTGTTCTCTCTGTAAGCTAACTTGGACGCAGCATCACCCTATTCCAGGAGACCCGACCTGTGACTAGTGTATGAGGTTATAGCTTACTGTATAGCCACTAATATCTGCATTTATCATGCTGCTCTTATCGCTCAGGTTGATCAGATAGAAATTGTATGGAGTATAGACCCCTTCTGCTTGTCCCCCCCCCCACACTTTTTGCAACCACACTCAGCAGTATCAGGATGATGTTTGCGCAACCGGTGCCCAAATGGAGGAGAGAGTCGGACAAACTAGAGACCTGCCGGTAGACAGCTAGGACATGTTATATAACATATTGTATACCACAGATATCTGCATTTATTATACTGTATGCATTGGTCGTGTCCGTCAGATAGCAACTGTTTGAACTATGCATTCTCTCCTCATGCTCCCTCCCCTCCTTCCCACCTCTTCACTCCCTCTTTCCTCCTCCCCCTCTCCCCTTTTTCTCCTTCCCTATGATTACAATCAAAGTCTCCAGGATAATGTCCGCTATATATATATGCACGAGTTATTGGTTTGAGAGAGTTTTTTGAAATGGTGGGTTATGGGTCACAACATGACACCAGGTTATGCTCCTCCTGAGGATGGAGAAGGACAGACTAGGGACTTACTAATAGACAGTTAAGATAGGTTATACAAAACTACTTCAGTTTCTTTTTTCTCTTTCTTTTTTCTTCCTTTCCTGTTGTCTCTTCATTTCATTAGAACCTATGTGGGATTGTTATAAATCTGGTTAAGATCACTCTGTTCTCCTGTCTGATCTGAAAGTAGTATATAGCTAAAACTAACTCTATATTTAGTAACCTAAAGTAATTGGAACTCCCCGAATTGACTGAACCTGAGGCAGTTAAGAACAGATCTTTAGCCTCAATTTGGCGGGAATAGCGGGTTTTTCATACTCTAATTGTTATCTTTACTTATTCTTTGGTGATAGTTCGCATTCACTCTTTTTGAGCGCCTATCACGCCTCCACACAGTGTGTGGTTATACACTGAACCCTTTTTCCCACACTAGTGGTGGGTGCGTCTATCCAGGCCGCACCTACGTGGGATTTCATATATGCGATTCCTCAGTTTCAAGTCACGGGTTAGTTCTTCGCTCCTGTGCCGGTTTCTATATCTATACTTCTTTCCTTTTTTCTTCCCTCCTCTTTTTTCCCCTCTTTGGTGTATTTATATGCTAGAATCCACAGATTTTATGGTAATGATGGACAGTCAGCTTTACAACAAGACACAAAATACAGGCCTGATGAGATGGAAATTCATGTCACTTAATGTTAATGGTATGAACACCCCCGAAAAAAGATCCATGATCTTTGATTATATCAGAAGGGAAAAAGTCCAGTTTGCTTTTTTGCAGGAAACCCACCTCAGAACCTCGCATATACCAGGTAAATTTGATGCCTGCTTCCCTGTGGCGTTTCACTCCACCTCTCCTGGCTCCAAAACCAAAGGGGTCTCTATCTTTATCCGCAAGGATATTCCATTCGTGCTTGGGGAGGTGGATGGAGACCCAGAGAGAAGATTCCTTTTTGTTAGAGGCTCAGTGGGGGAAAGGAAGGTCACCTTGGCCTCACTTTATGCCCCTAATAGACAGCAACCTTCCTTCCTGACCTCCACACTGTCTAGATTGGATAACTTTTGTAATGGCATTTTAATACTGGGAGGGGACTTTAATATCCCATTGAATCCTTTACTGGATTGTTCGGACGGATCTACCACACTCTCCTATAGAGCATTGAGACTAATTAAGTCACGTCTACAAAACATGACACTTATAGACCCATGGCGTGTGTCCAATCCCATAGAGAAAGACTTTACATTCTTCTCTTCTTTACACCAGAAATACACCAGAATTGATTACTTGTTTGTAACCCAAAGAGACCTCTCCTTGGTTCACGATTCCTCTATAGGTTCAAAGACCATATCCGACCACGCCCCTGTCTTCCTCACCCTTCAACTCCCGGAAAAACTGACCAAAACGTGGTGTTGGAGACTTAATCCCAATATCCTCTCTGAGAGAGATAGAATCGAGGAAACCAGGAAGGTTCTAGATGACTACTTTCTTACTAATAAACGCCCAGAAACCTCCAATCTCACTCTATGGGAAGCCCATAAACCGGTAGTCAGGGGTCACTTTATACGGTTGGGCTCCAAACTCAAGAAAGAACGTGAAGAGGGAATCACACACCTATCTAATAAGATTTTACAGTTAGAAACCAGCCATAAAAAATCTCTAGCTATACAGACTATGGAGGAATTGACCAATGCTAGAGTAAAGTTAGATAAAATACTCTTCACTGAGGCTAAAAGGAAAATTATGAACGGCAAGAGAGTTTTCTATGAGTTAGGTAATAAGAGTGGAAAACTCTAAGCCAAAGCACTAAGGAAACAATCCTTTCAAAATCATATCCATTCATTAACCAACAAAAGACAAACAAAACTGATTAGATCAGAAGAGATTGTGGAAGAATTCAGGGCATTTTATCAAAACCTCTATAACCTCTCCCCTAAGGAGCTTTCCGCAAAGGCTAGGGAAGCGAGGGACAGCAAATTAGCAGAATTTTTATCATCATATTCGTCCCCACTACAACTCTCTCAACTAGAAAAAGAAGACCTTGAGGCCCCTATAACTGAAGATGAATTCCTTGCAGCAGTCAAAAATCTGAAATCAGGAAAAGCTCCTGGTCCGGATGGCCTAACCGCTCAATATTACAAACTTTTCAGTAGCAAGTTAGCTTCAGTTTTCGTGGATGCCTTCAATTCATTCGAACAGGGGTCCCTCCCATCCTCCCAGTTCCTTGAAGCACACATAACTGTAATCCCAAAACCCGGGAAGGACGTCCAATCATGTGGCAGTTATAGACCCATTTCTTTGCTAAATTTAGATGCCAAAATACTGGCAAAAATATTGGCTAACCGCCTGCTCCCTTTTATACCCAATTACATCGATCCCGACCAGACAGGTTTTATACCGGGCAGGGAAGCCAAAGACAATGTGATGCGAACAGTAGGGATCATGGCATTCGCCAGAAAGAACTCTATCAAATCATTCATGCTATCCACAGACGCTGAAAAGGCTTTTGACAGGGTGGCGTGGGATTATATACACGCCACCCTGTCAAGCCTGGGACTTGGCCCTTCAATGAGGAAATGGATAGGTCTCCTTTACTCCAATCCTTCAGCTAGGGTAAAGGCCAATGGATTGCTCTCACAACCATTTCAAATTTCTAACGGGACTCGACAGGGCTGTCCCCTCTCTCCCCTAATATACATTCTAACGCTAGAGCCCTTTTTAAATGCCATCAGATCAGATTCCTCAATCGAGGGTATAACCACAGGATCCACTAAACATGTAGTCGCTGCTTTTGCAGATGATTTACTCTTCTACCTCCAAAATCCATTGGTCTCACTCCCAAATCTTATTCGCAGATTTGAGGAGTTTGGAGCAATCTCAAACTTAAAAATCAATTTCCATAAGTCCCAAGCCCTGAATATATCCCTAGAGGCTGATGCAGTAACAATATGCAGAAATCTATTCCCGTTCAAATGGGAACCCCAGATCCTTAGATACTTAGGGATAAATATCCCATACTCACTTTCAGCCTTATTCTCATCTAACTTTGAAAATATATCCAAAACTCTAAAACAAGATTTGGCTAAATGGGGTACCCAAAAAAGTTTATCCTGGTTTGGAAGGCTAGCATCCGTAAAAATGAATCTACTCCCTAGATTTTTATACATTAGCCAATGCTTACCAATCAATCTCCCATCTAGCTTCCTAAAGGATCTACAATCGCACATAAACAGATTTATTTGGGGTCAGAAACCCCCCCGGATAAAAAGAACAACACTCACCTTGCCGAAGGAACTGGGAGGTATGGGTCTCCCAGACTTGTTCAAGTACCACTTAGCATCCCAGATGTGTCGAGTGGTGGAGTGGACATCTCCCTCAAATCCTAAGAAATGGGTACTGGTCGAACAGGAAACTGTACAAAGGAGGGCCCCCTCCATTGGGTGGGTTACCACCACGAACAAGCAGCGATCAAACTGGCTTAATCCAATTTTATTAGCAACAGTTAATAGCATGAGAAAATACTTACCGGCCATGGGTCTGACGTCCTTCCCGGGGAAACTCACCCCACTCCAAGACAATCCTGACTTTGTCCCCTCATCGGACATTCCCTTTCTCCATCACTGGCCAAACAAGGGATGCCCTAGGATCAGTGACTTCACTACATCTAGAGGAATTAAATCATTTAATGACCTGAATCAATTAAGGGAGGATGTTAAATTAACAAAATGGCAATACTTCCAGATTCGACACTATGTAAACTCACTTAAGGGAGCCTCAACATGGTCAAAACCATTGACCCCTTTCGAAAACTTAGTGCTGACTTCCAACTCACACAGCCACCTAATCTCTCAAATCTATTCAATGTTATTCTCTGCTCTTAGTAACCAAACTCTAAAGTTCCAGTTAGATTGGGAAAAAGACCTGGGTTCCCCTCTTTCTGAGGAACAATGGGATAAGATCCTTATATTCAATCACAAAGGTTCTCTTAATACCACAGTTCAGGAACAGGGATACAAGCTGATTTCCAGGTGGTATAGAACACCTGTCCTTCTACACAAGATGTTCCCCTCAACACCTGATGTGTGCTGGAGGTGTGGTGGTGACTTTGGCTCATTACTCCACATTTTTTGGCAATGTCCACTGATCATACCATATTGGCAAGAGATACATAGACTAATGGAGCATATTTCAGGCTCCAAGATTAGTTTCTCTCCGGGCGCCCTACTCCTCCATGACACAAATGAACCAATCAAATCATACAAAAAATCCATTATACTTCATATGGTGAATGCTGCTCGATCGCTAATACCAGTACACTGGAAATCAGTGAATCCCCCATCTGTGAAAGAATGGATTAGGAGGATGGATACCATTGAATCTATGGAAGCTTTGATTATGCTTTCTCAAGATCACACAGAACGATACATGAGGACATGGGCTGTTTGGGTAGAATTCCAATACTCTAGTGAATACAAAGCAATTATGAACGGGTGAGGACATGGCCCCTCAGTCTTCTCCTACATCATAATCAATATATATACACCATATACTTTACTTCTTCCCCTTCCCTTTTTTTCATCTCTCTTTCCTTCTGTCCCTACGCCGGCATAGGAGACGGAACTGGTCCCTTTATAAATATATTTAGCACTGAGGTATCTAAGACCACTGTTTAGTCATGGTTAGAAATGCTTAGCCTAAGCCTGGGGGTCTCAAACCTGCTCTGTCTCTTTCGAGGCAACTGTAATAATACAACTGGCTGAGGCTCATGTACATTTACCCCAACAATCGATATGTAAACTGCTTTGGACTTCACATGCCTTGACATGTTATTCCCGAGTAAAATGCTTGTCCTTTGTATAATGCAGAAGTACTATATACTTACCCTGTACTGTTACTAATTTTGGTTTTCAATAAACTTTAATTGTGAAAAAAAAAAAAAAGTTGACCCTCAAAGTGCATTATGGGGCGAACCGAACTTCCGCAAAAGTTCGCCTGGTCCAGGCGAACGCGAACCACCAAAGTTCGACTGGAACCGTTCACCGGCGCACCGTTCGCTACATCTCTAGTTATATACACAGTCAGAGCAAAGGTAATCACTATGGTCTACTAAGCTGAGTGAGGGCCCTTTTCCACAGCCGGCCGATCTGCGCGCACAGTGAGCAATTACCAGGCAGCAGCAAACAGTTGTTGATCAGGCAGCTGGTCATATGAAATCTGAAATGTTTTTGTACTGTTTTGAGCAGAACAATATAAGCATGTTAGGGGTTCAATACATTTTGTAAATCAAATTTCAGAAGAACTGTGATCAAAATTGAATTTGAATTCTGCAAACAAATCACATTTCAGCCAATCACTTTTTCAGTTGTGGCCACAATTGTTCTATGTATATACCTGGGTAGAGCACACATAGTACTCATAGATATAAAATATGTATTTGCAGTTTCTGTTTGGACCTATTCCTTAAGAATTGTGTACACTATTATAAGTTTAAACTGAATACAGGCTTACCTAATTAACCTTAACTGTTCACCTTTTCCTAAAGCACCTAACAAACTATTTACAAAAATTGGCTACCATTTGATAGTGGAGGTTTCTTAACACTTTTGGAATTCTAACAACATTCTCTAGTAATATTAAGGAATGCCAGCGTCCACTAAAAGGCTACCGGAGTTTTATGTTCAGTATTGAGTTTCAGACATCATTGGTAACGGTGATTCAAACAGTTGTCACATTTCACACTCGTTCACAGTAGCTCAAAAAACTATTTTCCCATTGTATAAGATTATGTAATCTAGCGTAGAAGAATAAAGTATGAGGTATGGGCTTTTCTAAAAGCAAATATGTTGTTCAGACTGGCTGAAGTTCTTTTGCAAGCAATTCCAGACAAATGATAAACTGACCTTTAATCATTACTTTAACAGTAGAAAGGAAAATATTGAATTAAAAAAAAAATATTTAACAGTCTCTACTTGCTTATAAGTACAAATGTGCCATGACTTGCTGTTGAAATTATATTTATAGCAATCCCTTGGAAAAATTTGACAGGTCTTGTTAGATACGATAACTCTTATTCAATTCCCTTTTTCTCCTTAGGGCCCGTTTCCACTAGTGTGGTGCGAATCACCGGGATTCCACCGCTGACGAAATCGCATGCGGATGCGATTCTGCGTGCGTTTTTTGCCGCGATTTCGCATGCAATTTCGCATAGGCAGGGTATATGCAAATTTAACCATGTCACTGCCTGGTTCAATTTACATTAGTTTTCATGCGAATTCGCACGCAAAATCGCGGCAAAAAACGCATGTGCGTTTTCTCTATTAAATACACAGCCTGCGAATCGCCTGCATTCCTCACGCAGGCGAATTCTGCAGGCTCTACCGTGCAGAAAAATCCTGCACAGAAAAACGCAGGAAAAAACTGACAAGTGGAAACAGGGCCATCCACTTGTATTGGTTATGCGAATCCGCATGCAGAGAACGCATGCGGATTCGCTCTAGTGGAAACGGGCCCTTAGAGATGATTTTTCATCTTCTATTTAAAATAACTCTTCAGCACTCTGCAATTGAAAAAGTAGCAAAAGTAGGGGAAGAAGTACTGTCAAAATTATTCAGAGTATGTTCTTGCTTGCTGGGCATTTTATTGATAAAGTGTGAAAATATATCCTAGGTGAAAAAGGGAATTGAGTAAGGGCTGTATTTGGACATTGCTACATGAATTTGCAATTTCTGATGCTGATGTTTTCAACAGTTTTGCATAAAATAAGCTTGAAAGACAAGGACATTCAGATTGAACTGAGTAACAGAATGTGCAAAAATATTTAAGATACTGTGAAGTCCCTCCAACAAAACCTCCCAAGTGCCCATTTCTACACTGGAACCAATAGCCTTTGCCTTTGCTCTGCTTCCCTTTGGAGAGTAATGGAAATGAGGTATTTGGAGAAAGTTTCCGTAAATTATCATAAAAGCTTTAAAGGACACCCGAGACTAAAATAAACTAATGAAATAAATGATTGTATCTATCTTCCTTCTCCTAAAAATGACTTTTTAAGATATTCCACAGTTTAATTTTATGTTTAAATCTACTTTTTAAGTTTTAACTGTTTTTATCTCTTTATTGCTCTCAGAAGCCAGTTTTTGCTAGGAAAGTGTTTCATAGTTGGAATTTCTTATCAGTGACGATCACACTGTAGTCACTTCCTGTCTGAGTCAGGACTGAGTCTGCCAATAACATACCTGATATTTAACTCTTTCAGGCAGAGAAAGAAAAAAAAGGAACACAGCATAGTTATTTGTGTGCTAGGCACTGTACATACCCATGTTTATCTCATCATGTCACATGTCACCTCGGGTATCCTTTAAGTATAGATGAAAGAAAAAGAGAAGCAGATGTAGGTAACAAGCAAGACCAAATACATTTATTTCCTTTTAGAAGACCATTTACATAGTATTTAGATAAAAAAAAATATAGTGTGCACAAAATGTCAACGTTCAGAAAACAAGCAATGACAGACAGCGCTTTTGTAATGGATTGCGGAGACACCGCCGCGCGGACTGACAGTGGGGCGGCTGAATCCGCGTTCAGACCGGCGGATTCTCCGCAGCGGCATGCGTCTGGTTTGTCTGAGCCTAGTAGTGCACACAGATGGAGAGCTACGCGCGCGCGCTAACAGGCAGGCCCTTTATGCCAATAGGAGAGGGATCAGCTGATCAGGTCGATCAGATGATCCCAGAGCAGCAGGCGATTGGTTGAATGGGACTGGGTGGCGCTAAGAATATGCTATATATACTTCTCGGCTGTCAGTGGCTGGTTGTCTGCCGTTGCGAATGCTTATGTGTTAGCACTCAGACCATAGTCAGATCCGTCAGTGTGTTAGAACCAGGTGGACCTGGGAATTCACACTTAGCCAGATAACTGTGTTATTACTGTGTTATACTTTAGACCAGTCCCAGGGTGTCGAGACCACGGACCTCACACCCAAGACTAGGGAAACTGTGTCATTGCTGTGTTGTGCTTTAGATCAGTCCCTGAGTGTTGAGACCACGGACCTCACACTCTAGACTAGGCCTCTGCTTGATATCTGTTATGACCGATTGCTCCCTTGACTCTGCTCCTGCTCTCTGATTCGGTACGTTTGCACATCTGATTACCTGTTGCCAACCCTGCCTGTCCCTGGTTACCGAATCAGCCTTCTGTCTCTGTACTTTATCTGCTCGTGTGTTGCCGACCCGGCCTGATCGACCCTTTTACCTGTGACACCCCCCCAGTGGGGTGTCCAGTAGCTGCAGGGACTCCCTCAGAGGGACCACCCTGCAATCCAGTCAGGGACTCAATCTCACAGGAGTCCTTTGACTGCAGTAGAGTCTGTTTGTGGTTTTCTGCAAAATGTACTGTTGGTGGGCCTTGAGGGTAAGGTTGGGGAACTGTGGCCTACAGTACATTTTTACAAATCAATGATTCCTCCTCAAAGACCAATAATGTTCAAGCGCAAATCCAGTATAATGTAAACTAGTTGTAAACAGCATACATATAAAAATAATATCACCTGAAATCCCAAATAAAGGTGCCCCGCAACAACACCACAGGTGAAAAATGACCAGAAGAACCACTTAATAGATCAGGAAAGAATGAAGGAAAAGAGAGGAAAATAAAATGTGGGCAGAGGCAGTGAGGAAAGGAAATTGTAGCTATTGTTATAAAGTCCCTGACAGTAACTTTAATTTACACTGGAGGTCCGCTTTAAAGAGAATCTGCAATGTTTCTGAGAAAAGACAATCCTTTTCAGTGCAATTCCGTACTTTGCAGAAATGAATGGTAAATCGTAATTCAGCTTGCTTACACATAACTGAACACAAACACTAGTAGTATTGTACTAAGTTTTAATATCCTTAATATCCTCACCTATGGCAGATTTACAGAATTATTTTATCCTCAGCCACTGATTGGCTACTGCTATGCTCCAAGGCATGACACCTAACAAAGTTTACTCTTAAACATCACAGTTACTCAAGTATTACTTTTTTAAACAAAAAATTAATATTCAGGTAAAATGTCACTTCAAACCAATTATGAACAGCAATGCAACCTATTGATTTCAATGTTGCTTAGATCTGATGTCTCTCACATCCTGGACATTTTGCCCACAAACTGGTAGTTTTGAATCAGGATGATACCATTTGTCGAATAACTTAAAAGTTATGTTTAAGTTAACCAACAAATGCTATCATCCTAATTCAAAACTTCTTGCTTTTACTGGTGGATTACGTTGTACAATAATCTACTGCTCTCCCAAACGGGAAAGAGGCATATTTGAGCACCGTATTTTTCGGAATATAAGACGCTCCGGCATATAAGACGCAGGGGGGCAAAAATCAGAGAAAAAAAATAAACTAATCCTAGGTGCGTCTATGGTGCAGGGGCGTCTTATGTACCCTTTCTCCCTAAACTGTCACTATCTTAGCTAAAATGCCCATCTACACCACACAACACTTCACTTCACTTACCCCTGCTGCCCCCACTACACTACACTACACTTCACTAACTAACCCCTGCTGCTGTAACCACCTACTACACTACACTAACCAACCCCTTCTGCCACTACCAAATACACTACACTGGCTAAACCCTGATTAAACATCTCACCTGATCCTGTCGCCACGACCCTCTCCTCCCCCATCTGGCTTTCTTCATCAGAGGGCAGGGGCAAACGCAGGATTTTTAAGGGGGGGGTTCCTGAAAGGTCCAGAAGCACGTATGTCCCCGAGTGCTTCCGAATACAGGTGGCTCCATACTGCCCATGCACAAAAGTGCGCTGGCGTATTACGGAGCTGCCTATCTTTGGAAGTACTCAAGGACACGAGTGTTTCTGAGGGCTTCTGGTAGCAGCAAATGTGAACGGGGTACAGCGCTGGAACAACTCCCCAAGAGAGGAACAGGAGATAGACTTAGTTTGGACAATTCAGTGGAATATGCTACATAGTGTCACATAGCGCAAGCGATACCCATATGATGCAGGGATATATGCATCTGCGGAAGATGGCGGCGCTATATAAATACTAAATAATAATATTTTGCCTCACCAGGATTGCACTTTTATTTAGCTTTCCTGTATGACAAGAAGACACACCCAGCTCTAGGGGAAGAGGGAAACAAAGGTAAATGAAGGAGGCTGGTGCACACCAAGAGTGCTTCTGAGCGTTTTTCAAATCAACAGTGATTTGAAATGCGCTTGACTAATGTTACCCTATGTGGGTGTTCCCACAGCAGCGTTGTGATTTTTTCAAAATCGCAGGTATACTGCATGTAGCATGTTTTTGAGCAATTCATTCAAAAATCGCTCTGAAAATCACTTCACAAAATCACACTCACAAATTGCTAGCGATTGCTATTGTCATTTTGGCGTGCACTAGCCCAGAGAGAGGAGTGGAGAAATTAAGAATAGCCTGAGATGGAGCAGAGAACTTATCTGTATTGCAGTCCCACATCAGACAGGCTACTTGCCTGTAATCGGACTCCTGTCCCTGTCAGTCTCTCACACAAGTCAGAAAGAAGCCCTCCTGGAGTCTAGGGACTGTCAAAAACTTTTCAGCTTGTTAAACACCTTACCCACACATGCAGTCATTATAACAATGGGGAGAGACCAGACAGATGTTTGCCCACGGACTCTGAGTCCAGGCAAGCTCTGCATCATGCTGTGCATATTTTACCAGCTTGCCTGCACTCTAATTTCATCATGTCGGACACTTCTGTGCTGTGGAGAGTCCAGGACTCCATAACCAACATTCTCTCACTGCAGGCAGCATCTTCTTGTGAGGGAAGCTGGGCTGCCTCTCTCATTCTATTAGCTGGAGGGAAGCACCAGAAGTAAGAAGGGAGGGAGAATGAGGCTGTTTATATTATGCGGGCTTCCCTGGCTGAATACACAGCTCAGTGCAGGGGGGAGGTTCCAGACACCCGGAACAGCCCCCTCAGTTCGCCAGTGGAGGGTGTCCGTCATTCAGGATGCAGGTCTTCAGGGTCCCAGCTGCTGCGCTCCTCTTCAGCTGCAGTCTCCTTGTCTCTTCATCCCAGGACGTCCTGTCATCCTTTTTGAAGGTCTTCAGAGCCCCAGCTCCCCGCTCTACTCTTCATATAGACTGCAGCCTTGCTGTATACATGTGCTGCTGCCGCCATCCTTCCTAGTTACGGCGTCCTCCCTAGTTACAGCGTCCTCCCCAGTTACAGCTTCCTCCCCGACATCCTCCCTAGTTACAGCATCCTCCCCTGACATCCTCCCTAGTTACAGCATCTTCCTCTGACGAACTTCCTACTTACAGTGCCCTCTGCTGGTTGATCAGCGGCGCACGTGTGCGCGTGATGTCAGAGGCACTGTAACTAGGCAGGACGTCGGTGGAGGACGCTGTAACTAGGGAGGACGTCGGGGAGGACGCTGTAACTAGGGAGGACGCCGGGGAGGACGCTGTAACTAGGGAGGACATCGGAGGAGGACGCCGTAACTACGAAGGATGGCGGCGGCAGCACATGTATACCGCAAGGCTGCAGTCTATACGAAGACTGCAGCGAAGAGGAGCGCGGGCAGCTGGGGCTCTGAAGACCTTCACAGTGACTGACAAGACGTCCTGGGATGAAGAGTAGAGTTGGGCCGAACGGTTCGCCTGCGAACGGTTCCATGCGAACTTCAGTGGTTCGCGTTCGCGTCCCGCAGGCGAACCTTTGCGGAAGTTCGGTTTGCCCCATAATGCACATGGAGGGTCAACTTTGACCCTCTACATCACAGTCAGCAGGCCCAGTGTAGCCAATTAGGCTACACTAGCCCCTGGAGCCCCACCCCCCCTTATATAAGGCAGGCAGCGGCGGCCATTACGGTCACTCGTGTGCTGCCTGCGTTAGTGAGAGTAGGGCGAGCTGCTGCAGACTGTCTCTCAGGGAAAGATTAGTTAGGCTTAACTTGTTCCGGTCTGGCTGCATACCTGTTCTGTGAACCCACCACTGCATACCTGTGCTGTGAACCCACCACTGCATACCTGTGCTGTGAACCCACCACTGCATACCTGTGCTGTGAACCCACCACTGCATACCTGTGCTGTGAACCCACCACTGCATACCTGTTCAGTGAACCCACCACTGCATACCTGTGCTGTGAACCCACCACTGCATACCTGTTCAGTGAACCTGCCACTGCATACCTGTTCTGTTCAGTGGACCCGCCACTGTATACCTGTTCATTGAACCCACCACTGCATACCTGTGCTGTGAACCCACCACTGCATACCTGTTCTGTGAACCCACCACTGCATACCTGTGCTGTGAAGCCACCACTGCATACCTGTTCAGTGAACCTGCCACTGCATACCTGTTCTGTTCAGTGGACCCGCCACTGTATACCTGTTCATTGAACCCACCACTGCATACCTGTGTTGTGAACCCACCACTGCATACCTGTTCTGTGAACCCACCACTGCATACCTGTGCTGTGAACCCACCACTGCATACCTGTTCAGTGAACCTGCCACTGCATACCTGTTCTGTTCAGTGGACCCGCCACTGTATACCTGTTCATTGAACCCACCACTGCATACCTGTGCTGTGAACCCACCACTGCATACCTGTTCTGTGAACCCACCACTGCATACCTGTTCAGTGAACCCGCCACTGCATACCTGTTCTGTTCAGTGGACCCGCCACTGTATACCTGTTCAGTTAACCCGACACTGCATACCTGTTCTGTTCAGTGGACCCGCCACTGCATACCTGTTCAGTGAACCCGCCACTGCATACCTGTTGTGTTCAGTGAACCTGCCACTGCATACCTGTTCTGTGAACCCGCCACTGTATACCTGTTCTGTTTAGTGAACCCGCCACTGCATACCTGTTCTGTTCAGTGGACCCGCCACTGTATACCTGTTCAGTGAACCCGCCACTGCATACCTGTTGTGTTCAGTGAACCTGCCACTGCATACCTGTTCTGTGAACCCGCCACTGTATACCTGTTCTGTTTAGTGAACCCGCCACTGCATACCTGTTCTGTTCAGTGGACCCGCCACTGTATACCTGTTCAGTGAACCCGCCACTGCATACCTGTTGTGTTCAGTGAACCTGCCACTGCATACCTGTTCTGTGAACCCGCCACTGTATACCTGTTCTGTTTAGTGAACCCGCCACTGTATACCTGTTCTGTTTAGTGAACCCGCCACTGTATACCTGTTCTGTTCAGTGGACCCGCCACTGTATACCTGTTCAGTGAACCCGCCACTGCATACCTGTTCTGTTCAGTGGACCCGCCACTGTATACCTGTTCAGTGAACCCACCACTGCATACCTGTTGTGTTCAGTGAACCTGCCACTGCATACCTGTTCTGTGAACCCGCCACTGTATACCTGTTCTGTTTAGTGAACCCGCCACTGTATACCTGTTCTGTTTAGTGAACCCGCCACTGCATACCTGTTCTGTTCAGTGGACCCGCCACTGTATACCTGTTCAGTGAACCCGCCACTGCATACCTGTTCTGTTCAGTGGACCCACCACTGTATACCTGTTCAGTGAACCCGCCACTGCATACCTGTTGTGTTCAGTGAACCTGCCACTGCATACCTGTTCTGTGAACCCACCACTGTATACCTCTTCTGTTTAGTGAACCCGCCACTGTATACCTGTTCTGTTTAGTGAACCCGCCACTGCATACCTGTTATGTTCAGTGGACCCGCCACTGTATACCTGTTCAGTGAACCCGCCACTGCATACCTGTTGTGTTCAGTGAACCTGCCACTGCATACCTGTTCTGTGAACCCACCACTGTATACCTGTTCTGTTTAGTGAACCCGCCACTTTATACCTGTTCTGTTTAGTGAACCCGCCACTGTATACCTGTTCAGTGAACCCGCCACTGCATACCTGTTGTGTTCAGTGAACCTGCCACTGCATACCTGTTCTGTGAACCCGCCACTGTATACCTGTTCTGTTTAGTGAACCCGCCACTGTATACCTGTTCTGTTTAGTGAACCCGCCACTGTATACCTGTTCAGTGAACCTGCCACTGCATACCTGTTGTGTTCAGTGAACCTGCCACTGCATACCTGTTGTGTTCAGTGAACCTGCCACTGCATACCTGTTCTGTGAACCCGCCACTGTATACCTGTTCTGTTCAGTGAACCCACCCTACACAAACAGCTGTTTGCGGTGCGTTACACGGTGAGTTTGGTGTGTCAGTGTGAAGCAGTACCTTAATTACACTACCTGATTGATGTATGCACATGCAAGATGTTTGAAAGCACTTTAGGCCTGTCATTTAGCATTCAATGTGATTTCTGCCCTTAAAACGCTGCTTTGCGTCAAATCCAGATTTTTCCCCGGGACTTTTGGCATGTATCCCACTCCGCCATGCCCCCCTCCAGGTGTTAGACCCCTTGAAACATCTTTTCCATCACTTTTGTGGCCAGCATAATTTTTTTTTTTTTCAAAGTTCGCATCCCCATTGAAGTCTATTGCGGTTCGCGAACTTTAACGTGAACCGTAATGAAAGAACAGAGGCGCCAGTAGGGTAAAAGAGAACCGTATTAAAATCGATAAAACACGGGGGCAAGGGTGGACTTACCTCCCCAATCATTCAAACACTACCACTGTGATCAAATGTATAGAAAGCATTTAATCTGTACTCCAAAAAACAAACAATTGCAACGCGTTTCGCGGGTCTCAAGCCCGCTTCCTCAGGCAAAATACAAGACAAGGAGCAGCTGTAAAGAAACAAAAACATAAAAACAAAAATAATAACAAATAATAATAATAGAAATAAATAAAAATAAAAATAATAATAATAACAATAATAATAAAAATAAATATAATCATCAAATATGTACAATAAGGAATGCCATTATCTCCAATGCAGGGAGACATGACTGCGAGAATAAACATGTGCATCACATGTCAATTCAGATTGAATGTCAATAGATATCATATGAATATAAAACATAAGGATATACCTATATGTATATATAACAAGGGGGACAACATATATCTCCATATATAGCGCTCCCATTGAAAGCGGAGGAACCGTTTAACCTTTAGTTGATACCATCTGGTTAGCCTAATGTCGCCCACCTTACACTATTAGCTTGTATGTATATTGGGCCCCTACTATATGGGGGTCCCATGATTAAGGGCAAGGATATAATAGAAAGGACCTCGATATGGTGTCCTAGAGTGGGGAGTCACTTACCTCAGCTGTGTGTAGTAGGAGCAGGGCGCCTCTGTAGCGTGTGGGCGCCGCGCTGCTTGCTGTTATACTCTCCACTCGTAATCTCCGTGCAGAACTGGCGGGAGATTCGAGCGGGGGGCGTGGTTAAGGTACACAAGTGTCCGCATTGGTCTGTGTGGTATGGCGGAGGTGCGTCACCGTAAGGGCACGCTCACCGCCGTCGCCATGATTATTGAGGGCACGCTGCTCTGCGGATGTGTCGCGCTAGCTGTCAGGGGGTGGTGGGAGGGCTTGAGGGGAAGTGTGTCATGGGAAGGGCAACCTTCCCGCAGCGGCCATATTTGTAGAGGTTGTTATCCCTATTGGGGACATAGATCCCTTTATACATAGCACGCGATTACCTGCATAATAGATTATGATTAAAAAAATAAAAAATAAAATAAAATGAAAGAAAAATTACATATAAGTAAAAATACATGAAAGAATAAATGAAAAAGTAAAAATTCATAAAAGAATACAAAATTCATAAACAGAGATTGAATACCATTAGTTATTTACTAAAAAATTCCATACATTTCATCCTCTATACATCAAATAAGGTAAGCATATTTTTTTTTTTTTTTTTTTTTAATTTTTTAAAAATATGCTAAAGGAGATATATTAAATTAATTGGGAGAATTTCATTGTGCCGGGACAAAAAAATAATAAAATAAAATAAAATAAATAAAATAAAATAAATAAGGATGATCATTCTAAGGATAGGTGTGGTGGATATGTGGTGTGTCAACACCACCTAGTGGTGTATCTGTATACTAGGTGGATTATCAGCTATGTATGGACAAGGGAGTGGGTGATGTATCACTGGGGATATATAAAGAACCAGAGACTGAGGATGAGAATTCAATATGACCTAATCTATATGTCCTCAAAAAAGATCCTTGTATAGGAACAATGAACATCTCTGGTGGAACATAATAATATAAAAAATAAAAAATATAAATATATATATATATATAAAAAATATATATATAAAAAATATAAAAATGAGCAAGGGAAAAACACAATGTGAAGGAGCACAACAGAAAATACATAAGCACAGTAAAAAACAAGGCCATTAATTAGGCCAATAAAAAAGAGCGACTGTGAGTATAGTTCTGCATTCTCCAGTGTGCTGGTCCTATAACTGCAGGATGATTGTGAAGCTAGGAGATGGGTTCAGAGGATAAGGAAAAGGAAATGAGGGAGGGGGGGGGGGGGGAAAGAATAGGGGGGGTGTGATAGAGAGCAGTGGACTGGGGCTACGGCAGTAGAGGTTAGAATGTTTTCTCTAATTGTTCGTTCAGACCCATAGGTACCAATGTCCTTGTCATCTATGTGGCGTCCTGTCCATGCAAATTGCAGTATGTAGGTCGTACCACACAGTTATTACGGGATAGAATAGGGCAACACAGGCGAAACATCATAAAAGGCTTCCCCAACCATAGCCTGTCCAGGCATTTTGATAATACTCACAATAGAAATCCGGCAATGGTGATGTTTACTGCAATCGAAACCATCAACCCTCTGGGTAGAACTGCATCCCAATTAATCAAAAGCAGAGAGATGTTCTGGATCCAGACCCTAAGGACATTGGTACCTATGGGTCTGAACGAACAATTAGAGAAAACATTCTAACCTCTACTGCCGTAGCCCCAGTCCACTGCTCTCTATCACACCCCCCCTATTCTTTCCCCCCCCCCCTCCCTCATTTCCTTTTCCTTATCCTCTGAACCCATCTCCTAGCTTCACAATCATCCTGCAGTTATAGGACCAGCACACTGGAGAATGCAGAACTATACTCACAGTCGCTCTTTTTTATTGGCCTAATTAATGGCCTTGTTTTTTACTGTGCTTATGTATTTTCTGTTGTGCTCCTTCACATTGTGTTTTTCCCTTGCTCATTTTTATATTTTTTATATATATATTTTTTATATATATATATATATTTATATTTTTTATTTTTTATATTATTATGTTCCACCAGAGATGTTCATTGTTCCTATACAAGGATCTTTTTTGAGGACATATAGATTAGGTCATATTGAATTCTCATCCTCAGTCTCTGGTTCTTTATATATCCCCAGTGATACATCACCCACTCCCTTGTCCATACATAGCTGATAATCCACCTAGTATACAGATACACCACTAGGTGGTGTTGACACACCACATATCCACCACACCTATCCTTAGAATGATCATCCTTATTTATTTTATTTTATTTATTTTATTTTATTATTTTTTTGTCCCGGCACAATGAAATTCTCCCAATTAATTTAATATATCTCCTTTAGCATATTTTTAAAAAAATTTAAAAAAAAAAAAAAAAAAAAAAAAAAAATATGCTTACCTTATTTGATGTATAGAGGATGAAATGTATGGAATTTTTTAGTAAATAACTAATGGTATTCAATCTCTGTTTATGAATTTTGTATTCTTTTATGAATTTTTACTTTTTCATTTATTCTTTCATGTATTTTTACTTATATGTAATTTTTCTTTCATTTTATTTTATTTTTTATTTTTTTAATCATAATCTATTATGCAGGTAATCGCGTGCTATGTATAAAGGGATCTATGTCCCCAATAGGGATAACAACCCCTACAAATATGGCCGCTGCGGGAAGGTTGCCCTTCCCATGACACACTTCCCCTCAAGCCCTCCCACCACCCCCTGACAGCTAGCGCGACACATCCGCAGAGCAGCGTGCCCTCAATAATCATGGCGACGGCGGTGAGCGTGCCCTTACGGTGACGCACCTCCGCCATACCACACAGACCAATGCGGACACTTGTGTACCTTAACCACGCCCCCCGCTCGAATCTCCCGCCAGTTCTGCACGGAGATTACGAGTGGAGAGTATAACAGCAAGCAGCGCGGCGCCCACACGCTACAGAGGCGCCCTGCTCCTACTACACACAGCTGAGGTAAGTGACTCCCCACTCTAGGACACCATATCGAGGTCCTTTCTATTATATCCTTGCCCTTAATCATGGGACCCCCATATAGTAGGGGCCCAATATACATACAAGCTAATAGTGTAAGGTGGGCGACATTAGGCTAACCAGATGGTATCAACTAAAGGTTAAACGGTTCCTCCGCTTTCAATGGGAGCGCTATATATGGAGATATATGTTGTCCCCCTTGTTATATATACATATAGGTATATCCTTATGTTTTATATTCATATGATATCTATTGACATTCAATCTGAATTGACATGTGATGCACATGTTTATTCTCGCAGTCATGTCTCCCTGCATTGGAGATAATGGCATTCCTTATTGTACATATTTGATGATTATATTTATTTTTATTATTATTGTTATTATTATTATTTTTATTTTTATTTATTTCTATTATTATTATTTGTTATTATTTTTGTTTTTATGTTTTTGTTTCTTTACAGCTGCTCCTTGTCTTGTATTTTGCCTGAGGAAGCGGGCTTGAGACCCGCGAAACGCGTTGCAATTGTTTGTTTTTTGGAGTACAGATTAAATGCTTTCTATACATTTGATCACAGTGGTAGTGTTTGAATGATTGGGGAGGTAAGTCCACCCTTGCCCCCGTGTTTTATCGATTTTAATACGGTTCTCTTTTACCCTACTGGCGCCTCTGTTCTTTCATTACATTTGTTATCCACCTGGTGGATGGGTGTGGACACCCACTTTTTTTTCCTACTACAGAGAGCGACTTTTTAACCTGAGTGGGGACAGGGTTAACATCCCCATATGCGCCTATAGTGGTTGCCTGAAACTCGGCAACCCATGCTTGTGAGTATATATCACTTATTATTTACTTAACCGTATCCATCATCAATAATACACTATTGGGGGCTCCCGTCTCATTTTTGTCTCTGCATTTAACGTGAACCGAACCTTCCGCGGAAGTTCGCGAACCAGGTTCGCAAACCTAAAATCGGAGGTTCGGCCCAACTCTAATGAAGAGAGCCAGACGAGGAGGAGAGGATTGCGGCGACAGGATCCGGTAAGTATATTCCGGGGCCACATTTACCGCATCTTTGGAATATAAGACGCACCCACTTTCCCCCCTCATTTTTGGGGAAGAAAAAGTGCGTCTTATATTCCGAAAAATACGGTGATTTTATTTGCAACTTTTGTTGTTGTTTATTGCTGTCTGTAGCCCCATGTAGGGACCATAAGAAATAAGACGCATCTCTCTGTTATACTGTATGTTAAATTGTAGTTAGACAAAAACAGAGTTAACAATATAGGAAATCTTTTGAAACAAAGCTGTCAACTCTAACTTGCAGGCTTCCAGCAACCACCACGTTTAAGATTTAAGTCTTCCAATGTAAAGGAATTACACTAAGCCTAAACATTAAGATCTATTTTGTTCTCTGAAAAATAAATAAACAAAAATATCCAAGCCTTACAATAAGTTAATATTCAGTATAAATAATGTTTCATGTATCATGGTGTGTAACCTACCCCATATAGAGTTTTGATATGTACCTCAAAAACAGGCATATGCATATTTACTAAGCATTTGTATGTTGTGATTTACGCAAAGTGTGTGTGTGTGTGTGTGTGTGTGTGTGTGTGTGTGTGTGTGTGTGTGTGTGTGTGTGTGTGTGTGTGTGTGTGTGTGTGTGTGTACGTGTGTGCGTGTGTGAAAATATATTTTAAGAACAGTGTATCCCAAACCCCATGATTGCATTTTCCACTAGGCGGGCTGGTATAAACTATTGGTTATGCAGCCCACTGACATGGGATTCTGCCCATGTTATGATACCTACATGGTAATTGCTATCATATCTTGTGTTCAAGTAAACCAACAAAACCACCAAACCTAACTATCAAGCTTAAAAATGGAATAAATAACAACAAGGATATAAGCAACACTAGGCACACAGCTGTGTAAAAGGTACACAAACAAAAACCAAACACAATGTGAGAAATGCCAGGTCAGAAACTATTCACCAGACAGTTGGATACAGCATTAATATGCATACTCTAGAGCAGGCCAAATAATAATATAAGGAATCAATGGTCAGGGACAGGTACAGGGGAACAAGTAATCGAAGTTTAGCAGAATTTACAAAGGACCACAAGGTTTGTGCAGTTTAGTGAGTGCAAGTATAGTCCTTATATATGTGCTAAACATGACTGTAAAGTGTGGAAGGACATCTACTAGTAAGAGGGGGAAGTCCAGAAAAGTTCATTACCCAAGCTTTTGTTTAGGGGCAGTAAACAAAAAACTATCATTACAGGAAAATGCAGCACCTTCCCGTGTTTGAATTGTAATGTCTGCAGTTCGATCATAGAGGGTGACACTATTTGCCATCCACATACAGGTCGAAAGATCAAGATCAATGGAAGACATTATTGTTCCACTTCTAGGGTGGTGCATGACCTCAAGTGTCCTTGTGACTCATGTATATGATGAGACTACTCGCCCTGTGTGAACCTGCATACAGGAGCACAAAAGACCATCACGAAATTTGCGGAAGGTGAAGCCAGTTATGAGACTTCTGTTTCAAGGTACTTTAAGGTAGCTAGGCACAATGCAATGCAGCTTAAATGGTGTGTCCTTGAGGCGGTGGAGACGCCAGCCAATGGTGGTAATTTTGAGAGGTTTTTAAAACAAAAGGAAGCTCAGTGGATCCACCTAATGGATGTGGTGTCCCCAAAAGGGAAGAATGAGAGAGTGCCTCTGAAGTGTTTTTTATAGTGCAAGATATTTATCATAAATTATGTGCTGTAATGTGCTGTGATGATTTATACATGTTAAGGGTTTTTTGTATTAAACATAGGGTTAATGGTGCAATGGGTGGAGCAGTGGCCTAGCCCGGGTATGGCAGACTGCTGGTCACTTATATTTAGATTGAATGTGAGTTATGTCGCTGTCATACACCTGAGGAAAGGCCTGTATGGTCCATAACATGTGTCTGTTTCTCAATACAAGCATCCATTTGCAGCCAGTGGTGTACCGTCTCTTTTTTTCAATTTTGGGTCTTCAAAAAGGTTTACATTTTTCCTTTAAATCCATTAATTTTCAAGTTTTGTCTGAAGAGGAGAGGAAGCAAGTCAGATGGTAGCTGTACTTCCTTACTTGCCCAAGAGGCCTTGGTTAAAGACATTAGAGCAGTTAGCAATACGACTTGCATTTCATCTTTCTCGGATTCCAGATACGCTGACACAGGAAGATTGCTCTTACCCAAACTTAGAAGTTTGGAGACTGAATAGCACAGATTACTGAACCAGTCACCAATCCGCCGCTACCCGCCGTGCCGCGCAGCCCCCCCCCCCTTCCCGACCCCTTGCGCAGCCTGGCCAACCAGTGCCAGGCAGCGCTGAGGGGTGGATTGGGACTCCCTCTGACATCACGACGTCCATGACGTCGCTGACGTCATCCCGCCCCGTCGCCATGGCAACCGGGGAAGCCCAGCAGGAAATCCCGTTCTGATCGGGATTTCCTGCTTACTCTGATCGCCGAAGGCGATCGGAGTGAGTGGGGGGGTGACGCTGCGCAGTGGCTATCATGTAGCGAGCCCAGTGCTCGCTACGTGATTTAAAAAATAAAACATTTTTAAAAAAATGCTGCGCCCTCTCCTGGGCGATGTAATTATATCGCCCAGAGGGTTAATAACAACTTTCTTTCCTACAGAAAGCATTGGATATGGACTTAGATTACTGCACATTCAAAGCTCATGTTTCAACATTATCAGTTATTCTTGGAATCTCATAGTTTTGTCACAATCTGGAGAAAAAATGATTTAGGGCAGTGTTAAAAATGTGCATACCAATAAGACCTAGATTACTGCAATAAGATTAAATGACCGTTGTGGAGTTTCTGGTATGAGTACATTTTATTCACCTATAGACTGCTCATTACTAAAGTTAACATTAATAAAGTTAACATAAAGTTAACATTAAAGGTGGTATTCTTAATTGCCATAACATCTGGTATAAGGTAAAACTTAAAAAGAAGACAATCAAGAGTCCACTGTAGTGTAATAAGTCTGGGTGATAAATCTGGAGAGAATTTGTTTGCAATATTACTCACAAAAATGGGTCACCTCCCCTGTATGCGCTGGTGTAGAAAATGACCTGTCCCCACTCAGGTTAAGAAGTCGCTCTCTGTAGAAGTTATAAAAGGGGTAACACCCCTTCGACAGGGTGGAAAAAGCACCCAAGCGATATCCAAACATAGGCACCAAAAAACAGTAAAATGTTTTAAAAACAGATTAAGAAGGGAGGTAGTGGTGCACTTACCTCCCCATTGAACACTCAGTTTGTCAATTTCAGGTGAACAGTGTCAATATGGCCACTGAGGTGGGAAGTGGGGTTAGGTAAGTTGCACGTGGATGCTGGGGGGGAGGGGTGAACAGTGTCAATATGGAATGGGGAATCATCGAAATTTAGGGATGAGTTTCCGAGTGATCATTCCAAGTTTGTATGAAATGGACTCTTTGCAACTGCAGGACAGGGCAGGAGTAATTAGCTCACCTCTGTTGCTGCCTCTGGCCTTTGCATTCTATGTCACTCCTATGTTTCCTCCCTCCTGTTTGAAGGAGCAACTATGAGAGTAATGGAATGCAACATAGAACAAAATGGTGGCTATAGTACCCCAGAACCCTCCACAGTGCTACTGTGCCTGCACAGAATGCTCCAGGCCACAGGAGCATGACTACAAGGCACGACCAGCTGGGTCAGCATCCGCAATGGAGGGGACCCAAGAAGAGTGGCTGACAGCGGAAAGGCAACAAGAGACACAGAGGCATCTACAGAAGCCTCAGGTAAGTGATCTGCAGTCATTTAGTTCAGCTCATGTATCCTTTAAAGCAAACATGAAGCAAAAAAAAATTATGAGATAATGAATTGTATGAGTAGTACATACAATAGAACATTAGTACCAAAGAAAAGAGTGTCACATTGTTTTCCAGTACAGGAAGAGTTAAAAACCTAGGTTGTTATCTATGCAAAAGAGCTTCTCTGAGCTCTCCGACCTAACTAGGGTCGAAGACAGTCCCACTTTCTGAAGCACTTAAACAAACAAGAAACAGTGAGAGACAGGTTGAGAGAAGGTTTTACTGCAGGAAAGTTCAAAGGGTCATTACCTCTGCTCTGTTTTATAGTTTAAAATACAGAGTGTGGTTTGTAAACTGTAACGTAGCGGGTCGGGTGCGGATAGCGGGTCTGTGGGTGCGGGTACCAAATTCACCAGAAAGCGGGTTGCGGGTTGGGTGCGGGTAAAAAGGAACTCCCTTGTCTAAACATTGGAACAAATGAGCACTATAAAGAGAGAGGGGGAGGATTTTATGCCCCCCCTCCCAACCACCGACACTACCACCACCTCCCACATCCCCTTCTGCTCCAGCAGCCCCACCAACCTCAATTTTGTAAATTATGGGATTGGCACAATTGTAGTCTTTTTGTAAATGAACAGCTGATCAATGTTCATTGCAGCTTGCCATGGCATTAGTTATTCAGTCCCTGATTATCTTTACATCTTTACTGCTATCGTGTTCTTGCTGCAGTTATAAGGTGATAATTTTGCATTCTTCTTTTTCTGTCCACTAGCTACAAAAGCATCATTTGTAGCCAGTGGACAGCAGAGGGAGAAAGTCATTATACAGTCCAAAAAATGCAAGACAAAAAAGGGTGTAGTTAAATTCAAAACTTAAAGTCATCATTGATTACAGGCTTAAGAGGTAAGAAAAATGTTTGGCTGATTTCATAAGCAAATTAAGCATAATTGACTGGGTATTAATAAATAGTTCTTCCTGGCAGGTTCCTCAAAATAGGATCAATAAGAAGCGTGTGATTGGATTAGTGATGTAGCCAGTCAATGCTTTGTGCTGATGTATTACAAATGATCCCAAAGGACCGTGGTGAAGTCTGCATATATCTAACAACAGCCTTTATTTGAAATGTTTTATGAGCAATGCAAGTACAATCACATTAAACTGACTAATGCTATTACATGTAACATCTACAGTCTTTCCTTACAGAGAAACGTGATTTATATGTTGAGACTGGAGAAAAATATACACATTTCTTAACTTGTGTGTTAATAAGTAAAAGTAATAATAAGTAAAAAAATAAAAAGTATTCATTTTAGATACATACATTTTTGCAAATAGAAAAGTAATGCTTTTTAACAATTATTTTAATTGTCGCTTTACTGCCTCTAGTTTAGATTGCAAAAAAATTGTATTCATCTGTTTTAGTGGTGAAGCTATCTGTGACTGTATATACTGATCTAGTAATGTACAGAGCTATGCTGACCACCAGGGCCGGGCCGAGGCATAGGCTGGAGAGGCTCCAGCCTCAGGGCGCAGTGTAGGAGGGGGCGCAGAATTCATTCAGCTGTCATTCCTAATTGTGTTTGAAGCAGAAAGAAATAAGAAAAGGGTATACATGGCAGTGACTGCAAGCCAGATAACTAGATATTAAGGTGTTGGGGAGGTTGTGGGCCCTGTGGCGCCTCTTAGTCTAATAGCAATCAGTGTGTGATGGCTGGGTGGCAGGGATGGAGGGGCGCACTTTGGTGTCTCAGCCTTGGGTGCTGGAGGACCTTGTCCCGGCTCTGCTGACCACTCATATGACAATAAGGGGGTGATCCCCAGCAATCGGCTCTCAGTAATCAAGCTGCCCTCTGTCTAGAGACTGGTGCACATTCCATTCTAATCAGACTTTTACAAGAGAACTCACCAGTAGTCATTCTGCCGTCATAAACTTTTTTGTACAGTTTGGTGCAATACAGAAACATTGATCTTCCAGTGCACCCAGCGCTAATGTTCCAGTGCTGCTGATTATGATCCTCATTTTGCCCTCAAAACTGCCTTAACATCTAACTTTAGGAGAAGCAGGAGATTTCAAGCAGACGTTGTCAAATGTCTCAAATATCCTAAAATGATGTCCATATTTGAAGGTTAATTCATAGCTTTAGGAATGTTTGTTCTGAAAACTTTTTCTAGGCAGCTCTCCAACTCCTCTACCTGAAAGAGTCAGGAGATAAACATAGAAATCGATTATTTGCATTGCTGCTTCAAGGACAGTTATGTTAGCATTAAACTCAAACGAATGCCTGGCAGAAGCTGCTTATAATTACTAATGCAGCAGAAAGAGTGGGAAAATGCTTTTTTACAAACTATTTAAATTTACTTCAAGATGAACAGTATTTTTAATGGCAAAAAAATGCTATTTCAGTAATACTGATAAAATATTATAAGCAAGGGAAAACTATTTTCAAAGATGAATAGCAATGCTTGAAATAACTACGGATACTTTTATTTGGCAGATCTACTTTAACCACTTCACCACTAATGTTTTTTTTCCCTTGAAATCCAGAGCAATTTTCACCTTTCAGCCCTGCTTTCAATCATTCAGCAATAACTTTATCACTACTTATCACACCTAAATGATCTATACATTTTTTTTTCGCAATCAATTAGGCTTTCTTTAGTTGGTACTTTTTAAGCATTATTATATTTATATGCATTTTAACCACTTAAGATTTCAGGACGTGAATTGCACATCCTAATTGGCCCTCCTGTACATTCCAGGACGTGAAATTCACGTCCTCCAGTTAAACGGCCGCCGAGCGCTCCCGCATGTGCACGTGCACGCCCCCGCCGATCCAATTTATGCACATGCTCGTGCATGAGCATACATTTATTTAACAGTGAATGAGTGCTGCTAATGAGTGCAGCACTCATTTATGATAACAAGAAAAAAAGTTTTTAAAAAGTTATAAAGTAACAGTGTTCCCATTAAATAACAAAACCTTTCTCTCCCCTCCCCAAGTAAAATATTAACTTCTACCTAATTAATTAACCCCTTGTGTCTCCTATACCTAGCCCTAAGATTCGTGAACACTTATAATGGCTGCCGCCCATAGCGATCGCACGCAATCGATAGGGCGACAGCTCCGTGACCCAACACTGTACATATGTATTGCTGTGCTGTTGCCTAGCAATGTATCTGTACAGCACTGGGGTCCCCAAACTGTGAGCTATAGCGATCGGATCCAATCACTACAAATGCACAAGCTGGCAATAATGGTACACCACATTCCCAACTAATGAGGAAATATGACATGTAGGGTACCAATTTAACCGGGAAAAGACAAGTAACCTACTTTGAGATGTTTTATAACTGTGGCACTTGTCATGTAAAATTTGTGAAGGGTGAAATATGAAAAAATGTGTATTTTCTTCACGTATGCCTATTTTCTTCATATCATATGCCTGTAAAATTAAATCATTCTTGAAAACAAATATTACCCAAAGAAGGACTTTCAGGATGGTCCTGAAAAAAACTACATGTGTATCCCTTTTATGGCATAAGTAATAAAAAAGTTATTGATGTATCAATAGTGACAGCTGAAATGACAAAATTGTCAGGAATCTTAAATTGGAAAAAAAAAAAAAAAAAAGCAAAATGGTTAAAGGAAATAAGAAGAAAAAAATCATACTGCCATAATTATTTCCTTTTAAACAATACAAGTTGCCAGGCAACCCTGCTGGTCTGTTTGGCTGTAGTGTCTGAATAACACCAGAAACAAGCATGCAGCTAATTTTGTCAGATCGGACAATAATGTCAGAAACACCTGATCTGCTGCATGCTTGTTCAGGGTTTACGGCTAAAATTATTAAAAGCAGAGGATCAGCAGGGCTGCCAGGCAACTGGTATTGTTAAAAGGGAAATCAATATGGCATCCTCCATATCCCTCTGGTTACAGTTGTCCTATAAAATAAAATGGGCTACTTTAGATAAAACCCACAAATTGTGTTTTTCCCCTTAGTCCCGGTAATTACAAAGTTTAAATTATGTTCCTAGTACAATGTATGGTAGCAATATTTTATTTGACATTAAAGGTGTATTTTTTTCCATTTTGGGCTGTTGGTTTTCTCATTGTATTCTATCAATATTTACAACAATTTTGGGAAAATATGTTACTATTCACCAATCTGTGCATTACCGGGGCGGACTTGTCACGCATAAACAGGAAGGAGCACATATCTCCATGCATGGGAGGAGAAGTGTTTCATTTCAAACTTTGTAGCAAAGACAAAAATATTATCTGCTAGAAATCAGACACACAGTCAGGCAATGGACACCTCTTTCCATTATTTTTGAGGAAGGGTTGAATGAAAATAGCATTCTCCCATGCAACTAATAAATATGCTATATCAGATGTGAGAGTGTTAAATATTTGCATCTTAGGTCATTCTATAGCAGTTACACTTGGCAGCTGATAGGTCGTTCTTGCCAAGATTTCAGTGCTGCAGACACAAATGTAGCATATGTGTTCAAAACATCATTAACTAATGTGTCAAGGAGAAAATAATGTTAAACATTGCATCTGTTGCCTTCACAGTCCTAATGTTCTCTGCGATGTTCTCCCAAATAGTAGCATAAAGTACAAAAACTTAACAATCAGTTTAACAGCACAGTACGCAATTATTTTTAAGTATCTTTTTCATAAATATTAATCTACAATATAATGTTTTCAGAGCTTGACATTATACTCGTTATCCGCAAAACAACTTCACAGCATGTCACAATGACAAGAAAAGTGAAGTGTTTATCATCCACACTGGAATTTTATTTCAACTAAATTGGCTGTTTAATGAGCCTAAATGTCAGCTGTGTCTACAGAAATAACAAAAATATTAGTAAAGCTAAGTATGTCATACATTTTTTTGTTATACATTTGCAGTAAAGAAAGCACAAAGGGGCATTTGTGGAAATGAAGTATATTGCTTTTATTTGTAAAATTGCTAGGCAACATTATAATGGATGTCTGACATTAATTTTGAATGTCATAAACATTTGATCAGCGCTTTCTCAGCATTTGATTTTCAAACCCTGAATAGCCAGTTGTATGTGGCTCTGGTGTTGGTCATGAAAGAATCTGAAGACATAACAACAAAAATTGTTTGGGTCATACCTTAAAGACTGTACAAAATTTCCTTGCAAGCTTTTGAAAATTTAAGTTTCTTCTTCAGGCATGATCCAGTTCTGTATCATGGCTGAAGAAGAAACTTAAAGAGACTCAGACGAGATAATGAGCAGCTCTTATACTTACCCAGGGCTTCCTCCCACTCAATAAACACATCTAAGTCCCACGCTATCCTCCCGTGGTCTGCCGTTCAGCTGCGGCTATCTCCGTTACCAGCCTCAGTCGATGCCAGTCAGGGTCTACTGCGCATTTGCAGACCTCCTGCGCATGCGCAGTAGACCCGGACTGACGTCACTGAGGCTGGTAATGGAGCTCACTGTGGCTGAACGGCAGATGGCGTGCTACTTATATATGTTTATGGGGCAGGAGGAAGCCCCGGGTAAGTATAAAAGCTGCTCGTTATCTCATCTCTGAGCCTCTTTCAAGTTTCAAAAGTTTGCAAAGAAATCTTGTACAGTCTTTAAAGGGTGACCTAAACAACTTTTGTTGTTATGTCTTCGGTAATGCTGTACAGGAGTTTGTCAACGTACATGTAAAAGAGGGGCGCGATATCATATTTATCCTTCAGTATCCCTCTTATATTTTCATGGGGGGGGGGAGTTGAAGGTTCTCCATTGCATATCTTTTGGGACTGCTCAGTTGCTCAAGCTTTATGGGCTGAATGGTCAGTTTTGGTTGCTCAAGTTTTCCTTTTTTCTATTCCACTTCATACATTGCAAGCCTTACTTTTTGACCCAAATAAAGACGTGCCCGGGCTTTCTCAAACATTTTATAGATACTGTATCTCTTGTTGGCAGCCATATGAGTCATTGATCTTAAATGAAAATCCCTGGATATTACTTTCTCTTTGGTCTCAGATAGATTACAGGTTATAAAATTGTGAGCTAGATTACTTTATGCAGCTATAGATGATTTAGATAACGATAAATATTATGAGATATAAGAAGAAGGGAATATTTTTTGTGCGGCCTTATAATCTTTTATTCTTTTGTGTTTGTGTACTTGGATTAACATTGCTCTAGAATTTTATTTTTAATATTTACTGTTGTTTTTTTTTATTATTTTTACTGTTGTTATTTAGTTGTTTGCCCTCTTACTTGTATATTGTGCTGAAGATTCACTTTTGAAGATATGGTGCTGGCAGGTGAAATCATTAATTTTACCTCTTTTGTTCCATCTGTTTTGTTTTGAAAAAAAGTGCCAATTAAAATGGGTGCCGGAGTTTGTAGCTAGTTGAATATTGGTAAATTACCAATATTCTGCTATAGTTCAGTTGGTTACTCATATAGTACAACATTAGTAATTTTTACAAATATTTTGCTATAGTCTTATCTAGCCTTATTCTCATACAGAGCCCTCCCTCTAAGAATGCCCAACCCTAAACACCATCCTCTGCTGATGCCTAACCCTTAAACACTCCTTTTGATGCCTAACACTTAACCTCCCTCCCCCTTCCGATGCCGGTGTGGGGGAGCTGTGGAACAAGTCACTGGTTACAATCTGCAGCCAAAAATTAAACAATGAGCATGAAGGGAGGTTTTACATAATGGAGAAAATGCATGTGTTTTCCATAATCTTCTGTCGAATATAGTATATAGTGATATTGTTACAACACTTATGGACGCAGCTGCCAGCAGCTCCGGGCAGTCGCGCACTTCCGCCTCGTCTGGCGGCCTTTCTGGCTCCCATGTGGCCGTGAGCCAGCGTGGCACTTCCAGTTAAGGCTCTGGGTGAGAGCGCACGGCTCCAGACAGCCTTTATAGGCTGTGGAGACGAGTGTGAGGCCAGTGTTGCTCGGATACCTCATTATCCTATTCGAGTTTGGTCGAATTCGGATAGTAAACTATCCGAATTCACTCGAAGTCGGATATCCGATGTAATCCGTCACTATCCGAGTCTGTATTCGAGTAAAATATTCGAGCTGGCCTTAAATAGCTTGTAAAACTTGTATAGGAGGTCAATGATGCATGAAACCACCTTTTTTATGAAGAAACACATCAAGTGATTATGTGGTGATGTAGTAGTTATAAAAAAGGTCTCAAAAAAAGTAAATTAACTTCATGAAAAGTGTTTGCATTAGAAGGTGTGTCCAAAATGGTTGTTGGAAGTCTTCATTTACATCGTCTTCATCTTCTTCTTCTATATCTTCTTCTTCTTCTATTTCTATATCTTCTTCTTCTTCTTCTATATCTTTTTCTTCTTCTTCTCCATCTTCTTCTATATCTTCTTCTTCTATATCTTCTTCTTCTTCTATATCTTCTTCTTCTTCTTCTATATCTTCTTCTTCTTCTTCTTCTATATCTTCTTCGTCTTCTTCTATATCTTCTTCATCTTCTTCTTCATCTTCTTCTATATCTTCTTCTTCTATATCTTCTTCTTCTATATCTTCTTCTTCTATATTTTCTTCTTCTTCTATATCTTCTTCTTCTATATCTTCTTCTTCTTCTATATCTTCTTCTTCTTCTATATCTTCTTCCTCTATATCTTCTTCTTCTATATCTTCTTCTATATCTTCTTCTTCTTCTATATCTTCTTCTTCTTCTTCTATATCTTCTTCTATATCTTCTTCTTCTATATCTTCTTTTTCTATATTTTCTTCTTCTATATCTTCTTCTTCTTCTTCTTCTATATCTTCTATATCTTCTTCTTCTTCTTCTATATCTTCTTCTTCTTCTTCTATATCTTCTTCTTCTTCTATATCTTCTTCTTCTATATTTTCTTCTTCTTCTTCTTCTTCTATATCTTCTTCTTCTATATTTTCTTCTTCTTCTTCTTCTTCTATATCTTCTTCTTCTATATCTTCTTCTTCTTCTATATTTTCTTCTTCTTCTTCTTCTATATCTTCTTCTTCTATACCTTCTTCTTCTTCTATATCTTCTTCTTCTTCTTCTTCTTCTTCTTCTTCTTCTTCTTCTTCTTCTTCTTCTTCTTCTTCTTCTTCTTCTTCTTCTTCTTCTTCTTCTTCTTCTTCTTCTTCTTCATCTTCTTCTTCTATATCTTCTTCTTCTTCATCTTCTTCTTCTTCTTCCTCTTCTTCTCTATCATTATATTATGTGTCTTGGTTTTCCTTTCTTTTGTAATATTTTTTTTTTACTTCATTTGTGGAAATATTTTATTGTAATAACACCATAGTTATATTTGTGTTGATGGCATAATAGGTAGGTAGTGGCACATTGCAAGCCACAGCGCCTTTTTCTGTGTACCCTGGCGGTGGTAAAACACAGACATCAGCAGGAGGAGGAAGTAGTTGCAGGCTTGCAGCTATTTGTAGTGTGTGGTAACAGTCGGTACTCGGTAGGAGAGTGAGTGGGCAGGTGGCAGCAGAAAATAGTTCTTCTTCTGTTCTCCCTGGCAGTGGTAGCAGCACACAGACAGCAGAAGCTCAATGCAGCTACAGGAGGAGGAGTAACGTGTGTCAGGCAGTGTGATGTGACTGACATAATAGGCCCTGGTACCTAGCGGTGGTACCAGGGCCATAAATGAACATCATGAGGTTCCAGACAGCGGTCGTGAAGCCCACATTGTGTCCAATACACAATTGGGACAGCACAGTTTTCAACCCGGACACCTCTAAAATAATTACATTTTTTTTTTAATTATTGCAGCTATTGTTGAGTGTAATAGCTGGTGGCGCTTGGGCAGCAGCACCTTGTAATGTGTTCCCTGGCAGCGGAGAGGAGACACAGACTGCAGGAGGAAATATAATAGCAGGCAGCGTGAGGAGGATAAGTGTGTGTGGCAGACTGGCATTTGGCAGCAGGCAGGAGGGCAGGCAGCGAGACATAGTAGGCCCTGGGTCCTAGCGGTGGTTCCAGGGCCGTAAATGAACAGCATGAGGTTCCAGACAGCGGTCGTGAAGCCCACATTGTGTCCAATACACAATTGGGACAGCACAAATTTCAACCCGGACACCTCTAAAATAATTACAATTTTTTTTTAAATTATTGCAGCTATTGTTGAGCATAATAGCTGGTGGCGCTTGGGCAGCAGCACCTTGTAATGTGTTCCCTGGCAGTGGAGAGGAGACACAGACAGCAGGAGGAAATATAACAGCAGGCAGCGTGAGGAGGATAAGTGTGTGTGGCAGACTGGCATTTGGCAGCAGGCAGGAGGGCAGGCAGCGAGACATAGTAGGCCCTGGGTCCTAGCGGTGGTTCCAGGGCTGTAAATGAACAGCATGAGGTTCCAGACAGCGGTCGTGAAGCCCACATTGTGTCCAATACACAATTGGGACAGCACAGTTTTCAACCTGGACACCTCTAAAATAAATACAATTTTTTTTTTTCAAATTAATGCAGCTATTGTTGAGCGTAATAGCTGGTGGCGCTTTGGCAGCAGCACCTTGTAATGTGTTCCCTGGCAGTGGAAACACACAGACAGCAGGAGGAAATATAACAGCAGCAGCAGCAGCAGCAGGTGTATGTGTGTTTGCCAGTCGTCACTTCATGTACCCCTCTCGCCGACAACAGAGGCCATGAATTCGCCTTCCACCCAAGCCTGGTTCATTTTGAGAAACGTCAGTCTGTCCACAGACTTGTGAGACAGACGAGATCGCTTCTCAGTGACGAATCCACCGGCTGCACTGAAGCAACGCTCTGACAGTACGCTGGAAGGGGGGCAGGAGAGCACTTCCAGGGCGTACTGCGCAAGCTCGCTCCAGATCGGCAGGTGCTTGACCCAATACTCCATGGGATCAACAGGGGCCATGCTGTCAAGCCCGCTGAAGGACCCCATGTAGTCAGCCACCATGCGGGTCAAGCGCTGCCTGTGACTGGAGAAGGATGCTGCTGCAGGCACCTCCTCTCTAGTCCTTGGCAGCTCTACACTCATGTAGAGCTCTTGGGTCAGAGACAGCAGGTCTGTGGTGCGCGAGCGCTTGCTGCTGGTGGATGCAGGCACCTGCTGCTGCCCCTGTGCTGGCTGGACAGTGGGGGTGGATGTCTGAGGGAAGGCTTCCTCCAAGAGCTCAACAAGGGACAGCTGCAAATCCCTCATTTGTTGCGCACGGTCTCCTCCTGCAGGCAGGAACTGGCTGAGCTTCCCCTTCAGACGTGGGTCCAGCATCATGCAGATCCAGATGTCCTCCCTCTGCTTCATCTGGATCACCCTTGGGTCCTTGCGCAGGCACCTCAGTATGTGCGCTGCCATTGGGAAGAGTCTGGCCACGTCTGTTGGCACATCATCGGCATCCCCAGAGCTGAGAGTGCTGTCCTCCTCTTCCTCTGCCCCCTCCACCTCATCCTCTCTCCACCCCCGCACCAGTCCAGCTGCGCTCTGCTGCTCCCCCTCATCAGCAGCAAGGTCAGGGACCTCCACCAACTCTGAGCCCTCCTCCTCAGAGGTGGCCTGTGAAGCTGCCTGCAGCTCCTGCTGGTCCAAGGCTGCCGCTCCCTCTTCCACCAGTGCATACAGGGCCCTGTCCAGCACACACACCAAGGGGGCCCACTCGCACACCATTGCATGGTCCCTGCTCACCATGTTGGTGGACTGCAGGAAGGGTGCCAGGACTGAGCACACCTGCTGCATGTGCCCCCAGTCCTCAGTGGAGATGATGGACGGGAGGTTGGTGGCGGCACGCCCAGTTGCAGTGAGGGAGGCAACTGTTGCTCGTGCAACGTACTGGCTGACAGACTGCCTCTGTTCAACCAGACGCTCCAACATCGCCAGGGTTGAGTTCCAGCGAGTTGGAACATCGAGCATGAGCTGGTGCTGTGGCAGGTGCAGCTCCTTCTGCACCTCTTCCAGGCTCGCCACGGCTGCAGGCGAGTGCCGGAAGTGACGCACAACCTTCCTTGCCGCCTCAAGGAGTCGGTCCATCCCCTGGTAGGTCCGCAGGAACTTTTGGACTACCAGGTTCAGGACGTGCGCCAGGCAGGGGATGTGGGTCAGGTCTTCCCTGCTGATGGCAGCGACCAGGTTTGCCCCATTGTCGGACACCACCTTTCCGACTCTGAGGCCTCTGGGGGTCAGCTAATTCCTCTCCTGCTCTCTGAGTTTGGCCAGGACGTGGTTCGCCGTCAGTTTGGTCTTCCTCAGGCTGACCAATTCCAGCAGCGCTTGGCAGTGGCGGGGCTTCACGCTGCTGCTGAGGCGGGGGGTTTGGGCTGGTGTGGCGGAGGATGGAAGCGGATCAGAGGAACCTGCTGCTGTTCCGCTGACCCTGCATGGTGGCACCACCCACTGCGTTGTTGGTGCTGCTGCTGCTCTGGCAGTGCCGGCCGATGCTGCTCCCCCCTCCTCACCCCCTTCCACCAAGCTGACCCAATGCGTGGTGAAGGACAGATAGCGGCCTGTCCCAAACCGGCTGCTCCACGAGTCCATGGTGACGTGGACCCGTTGACCCACCACGTGCTCCAGCCCTCTCCCGACATTGGCCATCACAGAGCGGTGAAGTGCAGGGATGGCCGTGCGTGCAAAATAATGTTGGCTGGGGATTGGCCAATCGGGGGCTGCACACATCAGGAGTGCACGCATGTCGCTCCCCTCCTGCACAAGGGAATAAGGCAGGAGTTGGGAGCACATGGCCCGTGCCAGCAAGCCGTTCAGCTGATGCACGCGACGGCTGCTGGGAGGCAGAACCCTGACCACCCCCTGGAAGGTGTCGCTGAGCAGGGTCTTGGCAAGGTCTTTTGCTGGCACGGGAAGCAGTGGAGGGAGCAGAGGAGGCCACTGAGGACTGGCTGCCAGAACAGGCCTAAGTGTCGGCGGCAGGAGCTGCAGAGGGAGGAGGAGCAGTGCGTTGCTGACGCACTCCTGCTGCCGACGGCTTCGCAGTGGTGGCGAGTCTGCCACTGCCACTGCCAGCTTCCTTCAACTTCACGAACCCCTCATGCTCGTGAAAGTGTTTCCCTGCAAGGTGGTTGACCAGAGAGGTGGTGCCAAACGCAGAGGGCTCCTTCCCTCTGCTGAGCTGCTTGCGGCACTGGTTGCAGGTGGCATACTTGCACTCCAAATATGGAAGGGTGAAAAAATTCCATATTGGGGAGGTGAAGTTGCCCCTTCGGCTGGAAGGTGCTGCTGCTGCTGGTCTCCCTGTGGTGGTTGGGGGAGGGGGGGGGGTTCTTGGTGTAGGCTGGTGGTGACACTGGCAGAACTCGTCTCCTGATCAGCACGCTGTGTGGCCTGCATACCACGCCCACTTGTGATCCTGCCCATGCCTGCGATGCTGATCCTTCTAGCAAGGCCCGCAGACGCATCCTCCTCCTCCTCCTCCTCAGAGCTGATGACATCCCCACTCCTAGGACCTGGTGGCAGCCAGTCTTTGTCCTTCACAATGTCATCATCATGCTCCCCCTCCACAAACATGTCCTGCTGGGATCCCCCAAACTCCCCTTCTGCATGCATGGACGGATGGACAGTCACCACTGTCTGACTGTCCAAAGCATCATCCCCCAAAATGCCCATCAGCTTTTCTTCCTCCTCAAAATCTGCCGCAACAGCACTCAATACCCTCGCTGTGTTTGGGGTAAAGAAAGTGCTGAGTGACAGGGTGCTGGTGTCGCCCGCTGGGGCTGGAGAACTGCACTCCTCCTCCTGCTCTCCAGGCAGTGCTGGGCGGCTGCTGCTGCTCTTGTGAACAGGAGTGGTGGCGGGGGTGGAGGACTCTGTTCCAGAGCTAATGGTGGCCTGCTCATCCACCATCAGTTCCACCACAGCGTCTGCGTCCTTCTCTTCAATAGGATGGCTACGACCTGGCGGTGGGAGGAACATCTGGGCCACACGCTGCTGCTGCTGCTGCTGTGTCTCTGCAGTGTGACTCCCAGCTGTTGCGCGGCCAAGGCGTCCACGGCCAGTGGCTAATGGCGGAATAGCCACTGGTGCAGACGCAGAACTGTGCATGGTGGTGGTGGCGCGGCTGCCACGCCCACGACCTCCTCTCTTGGCGATGCCCTTGCTGCCCTTGCTGCCCCTGCCCAGACCGCGGCTGCCAGTGCCAGACATTGTATATTTTTAATATTACACAAATGAAAAAAAAAACTTATGTATGTAAAGGCGGGTGGGACAAGTGGGGTACTTTAATGGGGTGGGACTGGTGGTGGTGGGTGTGTAAGGTGACAGACAGGTGTACTCTACAGCAGAGATCAGTGTAGCGCTAACAAGAGAGTGCGCACTGCGCACACAAAGACCCTAGCTGACGCTGACTGACGGTGTCCCTATACACAGACTACAGTACAAGTCAGCAAATACACAATAGAAGTAATAAACAATAGGACGGGTGTAGAACTAACGAGAGGGTGCGGACAGCGCAGACGTGCACTGACTGCGCACACAAAGACCCTAGGTAACACGGTGACGGACGGTACCTATACACAGACTAGAGTACACTACAGTACTAACTAAACAATAGAAGAATCTAGCTAAACAATGCAACAGGTGTGACTAGATTACAGAGAGCAGATACAGCAGGACAGGTATAGCAGTAAAGCTGGGCCTTGCTAACTATAAAATAGTACAATATCTATCTAACACAGAAGTAGTACAGTAAGGACAGGTGAGAGCACAGGTGAGGTGAGGTAACTAGAGACTAGAGCAAGAGCACAGAGCAGGGCAGGCACAGGGCCTAGCTGCTGGCTGCAGGCCTGCAGCAGCAGCACCAGTGACAGACTCTCCCTCCCTAGTCCCTAATCACACAACCTAAACTGCCTAAAATACAATCTATCTACAATACAAAGCAATACTGTTGAAGATCAAGTGTTGGAGTGTAAAAACGTTAGGTTTAGAACAATAGCAATGCACTTGCACACAGACAAAAAGCACTGGAGCAGTCTCTCAGTACAATCAGTCAGTAAGTCGCAAGCAGGACGAGTGAGGCAAGATGGTGTCCGCTATTTATAGAGGGGGGGCTTCGTCAGGCTCCCCCTCTGTGATTGGCTACAGTCAGAGGGCTTGGAGCCCTCTGATTCGCTTGTGAGGACTCGAGGTGACGTCTGTCGTGACGCTATCCGAGCTCGTGACGCTATCCGAGCTCGGATAGCTAGGATATCTCCGGATAGCTGCTTGCTATCCGAGTGCACTCGGATAGCACAGCCCGGATAGTTAATACTATTCGAGCTCGGTATTCGAGCTCGAATAGTGAAAAAAGAGCTAGGATATCCGAGTAACTCGGATATCCTAGCTCAGATGAGCACCACTATGTTAGGCTGGTCAGCTGACTCTCCGGTCAGCTGACTCTCTGAGGAAGTCTCTGATTGGCTGGAGGTTTGGGAGCGTGATTGCACTACTACTCGGTATTTAAGTCCCACACTGTCAATTGTCCAGTGTCCGTTATAGCTTTCAGTTCCCTGAGCGCTGGACCTTGCCGTACTACTGAGTTTAGTTAAAGTTCTGCAGAGCTATGTACATATGCAGACACTGCCGATAAATACATACTTTAGTTAGTCTAGTATTGTAATTTGTATTATTCTGATGTTTCTGTGTATGACCCGGCGTGCCCTCCACTTTGATTAAAGTCTTATCCCTTTGTACTACAGTCATCTGATACCCGTTATAGACCTTGGATAGCCTAATGATCCTGTCTCATCCTTAATTGTACCTCAGCCTTCTGAACTTATGAGTATGACTTCAGCCTGTTTATCGACATAGCACCGGTCTCAGCCCATTGTACTTTAGCCATCTGAATACCTGTGTATGATCCAAGCCTGTTATTTGACCTAGCTCTGCCTTAGTCCTTTGTACCGCATATTTCTGACTTCCCGTGTATGACTTCAGTTGACCATCTGACCTCGATTATTATATATTTTGTGTACACCTCAAACCCAGCGTTACAGATATAGTATATTTGTTACAAAACTGGAGGTCTGGTTGCAAGGCCACCACAGTAAGTCCTTCAAAAGTAGCAAAGTTGTGGTATGGAGTTTTAGTGATAGGAGAGAAAGTGAGACAATTCTTTTAGTTTAAATTCTTTTTGTTTAGACAAAAAAAAAAAGACACAGTTTTGTTTTGAATACATTATTATCCCCCATAACATGGGGGGGGGCACAACAGCCAGTTAAAAAAAACTAAAAAGTTGTATCTTTAAATGAATAGGGAGAGTGGGTGGAAATGCAAGACAAGCCAACACTCAGAAGCCAATGTCAGTCAGTGGTACCCAGGGAAATTAAAACCCAGTGCAAACACTAAGACTGTGCAGTGGGAGGAAGTATTGTGAAGAGCACAATATGAAGTGGGTATGTCCAACTTGAAGTGAGGAATTGAGGAATGGTCCGACCAATAAGTCACAGAAAAAGGAAAGTCCCAGAGCTCAACCGTATGATAATTTCAATACCAGGGAGTCGACCAGTCAGCACCTGGATCCATTGAGGTGCAAATCCGTAAGACAAACATAGAAAGGAAGACTGGGTCTCCACCTGGATTAGTGCAGTTATAGCAAAGTGATTTTTATTCCATAGCAGCAAAAAAGCACACAACGTTTCACCAATAAGTCAGTCAGGCATTGATTTATAAAAAGACAGTTAGTTAAATATGTCCCCGAAAAGTAGGCAACAGCATATCCTTCTAATATTAACATTGGTAGCATAATCTCAAATAACAAAATAAGACTGATTTTTTTAAAAGCATTGATAAACAATGATGGAATATTCCTAATAAATATACAGTATATACACATTAAGGGGTACTTCAGATGAGATTACCCTTATCAGGAGGGGAAGGGGTGTACTTGAGGAAAGCAGTTATTAATATAGAAGTACATGCATTGGTCCTCCCTTACAGACCCTCCAAGACACTTTCTAAATAATATTACATAAAATGTATTTAATTAATGTTCTTCTGTTGTGCAGGGAAGAGTAAAATGTGTTTGTATTGTTTTCCAAGCGTGGGTTTGATTTGTCTACAATCAGTCCTGATCATCAGTCTATCAACAAGTAAAATACAGTAAAACAAAATAATCATGCTAAAGAAAAAAACAATGACAAAAAAATAACACAAGTCAGAACTTTTCCATCAGTAAGTGGTAAATTGTCTTTCTTGCTTGCATCAGGTGTAGACAGAATTGATTTCTTTACTTCCAAATCTTTAGAATGAGAGCAACATTTAAAGCTCAGTTTTAAGCCAGACAGAAGTACTAAAGATTCTTTAATTTCTAAAACTGAACAAGGAGATTTATTCAAACATCTCTAGGGCTTTAATACTGGATATCCATAATGCTCTGAATTGTATTCCCTTCACAGTGATATTTTGTAATTCTGTTCTATTACCCTTGCTAAACATTAATGAGATAAAAAGATCACATTATGGCGATTGATGTTCTACAAATTAAATGCACGTTTCAATGTACAAAGCTGTCTGCTAATTTAAAAACCTAGCAAGTAACATGGAATCATGATCATGGTCATCGCTCAGCTGGGATCAGATAGCATTTTTATCTATTCATTGGATTTAACAAGACATGAGATGGAAGCAGAATACAAAGTGAGGATAGATTATCCTACTTCCCCTTCTGACCACTTCTTGGCAATCTCTGCAAGAAAACGAAAGCTTCATGTTGTCATAGAAATAAACCTGAAGGTCAAAGGGGCATGTGGAAGGACGGACAATGACAAAGGAGCATCTGAGAGGCCATCTGGATGAATGACCTGACATAATTAGTCATTAATCCCACTCTGGGGAACAATAGAGTTTTCCAAGAATGTGCTTGGACTTTGATCGTGGTTAGGGAGATCTCATGGGGAAAAAGGAAAGAAAGCTCCACTTAGTAACTAAGCAGATTAACACAGCATGCTGTAAACTAAGGACGAGTAAGCACTGAAGACCAATGGGATATATGTACTTTACATATCATACCGCTCCTACCCTCAAGTGAGCCTGGTCTTCCAGAAAGCCATGTGGTTGTCAGATTATGTGCTGGTTAACATTTCTTTTACAGTACCACAATGAAATGAATGCTGAAGCCCAAAAAAAAACATTTGCTTAAAATCCTAGGACAACAGATGGGGAGATGGCAGAGTAGCCAACGGCACCAGTGAGCTTGGTTTACAGGTGTCAATATTTACAGAGCCGAGTTTGTCACAATTCCTGTGGGAGAATGAAGGATCTTCGATAATCTGTGAAACATTAGCAATCAGCTCAGCCATGAATCTCAGAGTTAAGATGATAAAACATGGGATGAGCTATCGCTCCATCTGCCGCTCATAGTTGAATAGTGTTACAAAGGCATGATAGTGCCAGGATGCAAAACACCTTGGAAATTCATATAATGTGCTCATTTAAAGGAAGGTACATACATTTGTAAAAAATGTATGCTCTAAGATATAAACAGCTTTACATACTGTTTAAACATGTTTGAGTAGGGAGGGGTAAAAACATTATGATTATTTTACAGTGTATTTTTGGCTTTAAAAACACATTCAGTTTCAGAAATATATTTTCAGTGCACATACCTATTTTCATATACTTACATTTTTCTTTTTGAATTCTGAATTAAATTACATTATTCATTAAAATGTCTGCATAGATTTGGGAATACAGCTGAAGAAAGTGCAAAAGGCAACAATGCGATGCTGGAGTTGGCATGATAAACACAATTATATTGCCGCTGTTGCTATCTTTTTCCTGTCCCCAATTTGACCATGTATACAAAACTTCCTTCATTAGCCCTTGCATCTCACAAAACACAAAAGCTCATTTTAAAGTAGACCTAGTACTGTAAAGACAGATCAGAAGGAGGCAGGACAGGAGAGCAGTCCCATGGGAGGGGGTGGGGCCAAACAGCACATCCATGGCAGACATTCATGGCAGCAAACAAGGAGTCAGCCTAGCATAAAACCACATTATACACGGGTACCGGTAACTATAATTGTGCATTGTAATAGGTCCACTCACCACCATTAATTTATAGGACTGTTTAGCACTGTGTAATTTTTTTACTTATACCTCAGACTATCCTACCTACCTGATTTGTGTTGGGTACATCTACCAGTATAGCCAGTTGGGGTTGATCTATTTATGAAATGCATCAAGCTGAGTGATCGGCCCTCTTTATTGATTGATATACATTATATAATATATGCTTCCCCACTTTTGCTGAACTGAGATAAGTGAACTATCATACTCAAACTGGGAATGTAATGAGTCATATACTGAATATGTAATGTAAGATTTATAAGGGCAGATCCATGCTTATTTTATAGCTGATTTTTTATTGTTGTAATAAAATGTTTATGTTTTTAGGATAAACAAGTGACCGATGACTGTAATTTTTACCATTTACACTACAAATCCCCTTAAAAATCTCGGAGACCCTTACAGTTAACAAAATTACCTATTTGTGGCAACAGAGTGCGTACAGCGTGCTGGGACCCAGAACTAGGTACAATAAAATATCACACAAAGGGAAATTCATTAACAAGTCCATGACAAAAAAAATATTTTAAAAATATTAAACAGGCAATATCACACAAAGGGAAATTCATTAACAAGTCCATGACAAAAAAAATATTTTAAAAATATTAAACAGGCAGTTATTACTTATGTCAAACTATAATTTGTGTCTTCAATGGCTGTTCCTTCGGTGGAATGATAACAGATGACAGTGCATGATGTGCATGATTAAGGGACCTTTATAAAGGCAGCCATACACTGGTCGATGTGCCATCAGATCGACCAGCTGACAGATCCCTATCTGATCGAATCTGATCAGAGAGGGATCGTATGGCTGCCTTTCCTGCAAACAGATTGTGAATCGATTTCAGCCTGAAACCGATCACAATCTGTTGTGGTGGTGCTGCCGCCGCTCCCCCCGCCGGTATACATTACCTGAGGCTGGCTCCCGGGCGTGATGTCCCCGTCATGTGGCACCTCCGGCTCCGGCATCCGCATAGAACTTAAGCTATCACACCAGTGACAGCGGAAGTTCAAATAGAGCGCCCTCTAGTTGTACTTCCGCTGTCACTGGCATGACAGCGGAAGTTATACGAGGATGCCGGAGGTGCCATGACGGGAGCAGTGACGGACGGGATGCCCGGGAGCCAGCCTCAGGTAATGTATACCTGATCGGATCGGCCGCCGCTAGCGACGCGCTCCCTACCCGCGGGCGATCGAGGGTAATTTCCCGCACGGCGCGATCGACGGACCGATCCGATTTCGGGAGGAAATCGGATCGGCGGGTGCGTGTTGCGCGAACGATTGGCAGCAGATTCGATCCCAGTGATCGAATCTGCTGTCGAAACTGCCGCAAATCGGGCCAGTGTATGGCCACCTTAAGGCTGCCTAAGCTGCACAGCATTCCCCAAATCATGTATGCAGATACTATCTGTAAATAGAATGATTATAATGCAAATAGTGTATCCCAGCAAATCCAGACAGTACTAGGACAATAGGCAACGTAGAGGTGGAAAGGCATTTATGTCTATTATTAGATCTGTGTAGCCATATTATCAAAATATTTCAGAGTAAATTTCACAAAGCCCAAATTAAAGATGATGAATATAACAGTGTGTTATTCGTGTGGGTGTATAAGCAGCGAGAGGCCACATCAGTCCACTCCATTATACAGTGCCTGACACATGTTAAACAGGCTGCCACTCTCTTCCTCAGAGGTGTATACAGGCAATAAGTGTCATATCCAGGGTCACATACAGTGCATTAGCCTACAGAGTGTATATATAAAAGATTCCCAGAAATGACCAAGGAAATACATAAAAATCCATACATATCAATATAACCAGATGCAGACATAAACAGAAAAAGACACTTATGTGGTACTGGTAAAGCTGTAAAAACTTTTGTTGAAAAATCAGGAGTGAAAAAATTGCAGTGAAATCTCCATGAAGGTGACCATACACTACTTGACTTGGGGGGCAATCGACCATACGATTCAATGAAAATCAATACCGCCAAGAGCATGCCCGATCAACGATACATCTAATTTTGTGCCAAAATTGGTTGCATGTATCGATCAGACATGCTGCAAGTTGTTGGGCCATCGTGGTTGAGTGGGTGTACGGAGGTAATGGCGAGCAATATCAGGACAAGCGTTTAACATGACAAAATCCCCATTGCTGTTCCCCCTAGTGTATAAATGTGCCCCCCTGTGTGCATATATACATTACCTGTCCTATGTCGTCCACCGTGCAGTGCCCATCTTCTTCTTTCTCTTCCATTTCCACCTCAAATGCTGCCATCCTATAGCACATGGTTTGTGTTTGACATCACATACACCACATGCTAAACTCCAGGCAGCGTGTGAGGGGTAGTTGGAGGAGGAGATGGAAGATATATGGACACTGTGTGGTGGGCAACATAGGACAGGTAATGTATAAATGCACACATGGTGGGGGTCACATTTGTACACTAGAGGAGCAGCGTAGAGGTGGGGTACGTGGCAGATTTGGTAGATTCCCATAATATTTCATGCTGAAATCGATAAGGAATTGGCCTGCGGTGTATAGGCAGCCAAAAGATCTCCCTCTAATCAGATATCTGTCTCTTGGTCGAATCTGCCCATCATTGCTAGATGTATGGGTACCTTTACTCCTGTTCTGCAGTTGTTAGCTCCTTTCTAGTGTCGCCTTGAGAAATAGATGCTGCACAGAAAGTAGTGAGATAGTAGTGATGATTTGACAGTAGTGGTACTGTCCACCTTCCCCTATTCATCAATGCTTTAGTAATAAGACTAGGCAGTTAAAAGTGATAAAACAGTATTAAGATAGCAATAAATATACATCACGTCTTTTTAAAATAGTTGGCGTATTCTGGATTGTTTCCAGGTGAAGCTCAAATGTTTGCCTGCTACCTCTCATCAGGCAGTTATTAAAACATCCTGTCCAGATTTTCTGAATCTGCTACACTGTTTTCCTTACTTAGCCAATTAAACTCTTAGTAACTTAGGTCTGTTTTCTATATTTACCTTATTAATAAAGTTAAGTATAGTAGTTTGTAACAAATAATGGCTTATGGTAATAAATGCCCCACAATTATCACCTATACTGTATTTTCAGATTACAACTCCTTCCCCTTCTTTTTTTTCTGTTAGCTGCAGCACTGGCAGCATTTCTCTGCATAGATATTTAAACTCAAATCTATTCAACTAGAAGCAACTTATACATTAAAATGTTTACAGTTTCCTAAAGATTCTAAGTGTGTTAAAACAGTTAATGACTGACAAAGAATTTAAAAGCGTGTTTACTTAACCCGCTATAGGCATACAGGGAAAGAAAAGCTAAAAGCTTATAAGAACATTGTCAGGGAGAAGTCAGGTAAGTGTTTTCAGCTGTGAATACACTAATGTTGTTTGTAAGGTTTGCTCCTATTGAATTAAGGATGCCTCACAATACCTAGTTCTGGTTATGTTGCTTTTGTGATTCTGTGTGTTTTTCTAGGTGTTATATTGCCAAGCAATGTAAAGACAACTTTCACACCTTGTCTTTACACAACGCTTGCACAGGCAATTAACCTCCCCGGCGTTCAATTTTCCCAGGATTTCTTTGCAAAAAGTGATAAAAGGTATTTCTAAAAAACTTTTTTTTCCTGTAACTTGCCAAAATGTGTCAAGCAAGGGTCTAGTATACAGTGCAGGAGCGTATTGATGTGTATGCACGTTTATACTGTTCACAGCATGTTTTTATGGATGGACATTTCTGTCCATACCGCTGGGGAGGTTAAGGAGAGAAAACATACCAACTATTATATATATTGTCTTTAGCTTGACTTAACAGATGTTATATATTAACAAGTAAACCTTCATAAAATAGATAGAACCATAAGATATATTCACTTTTTCTTTGTCAGTGTCACCCCTCCATTTTTATTCCCCAGAAAATCAGCAAGTTATATTACAACTACATAACAGTGAATTGGGGTAAAATGTTCAATGTCCAACTGAAGCAAGCTTTTAAACAGTTGCCTGACAGTCGGGCTGATCATTCTGGCATCAGTAGTGTCTGAATCCCAAATCTCAAACAAACATACATCCTGTCAGAAATGGAGAAATTGTGTATTTTTATTTTATTTTTTCATAGTGAATAAAATAATTACTAAAAAAAATCAAGCCTAATTTGTCCTGAAAATAAAGTTCTGCATCATTTAACTTGTGATAAGTGTGATAAAGTGTTTGGGGAATGAATGGGAGGAGCGCTGAAATATGAAAATTCCTCTTGTCCATAAGCTGAAAACCACCCAGAGTCGGAAGTGGTTCAAGAAAAGTGTTGTTATTGTGTTTGGATGCATGTACATTGGCTAAATGTAAAGTTTATCTTCTCCTGTCAAGGGCACTGAGAAGCTGATTTAGTAAACTGAGGGATTGTAATTTGAGATCCCCCAGCTTGGTGTAGCTGCACTATTCAAGAACCACAAAATTCCTCAAAATCCTACACATCAAGAGTCGCGGTCAGCAATACAACAGGTAAACAGGACATGTTTCACGATTCATAACTGGACATCAATGCAAATGAATCATCAAATAAATGAATACATTATTACATAAATGTGTACTAGCTGTGCAATGTAATAACTGGCAATGTCTGTTTTGTATGATAAAAGATTTGCATGTGTATTAAATTGTTTTTACTCTTGCAGATGTAGGAAGGGGCTCCACTTCTTGAGTATCAAACAGTAATTTTACAAGGCTAATGTGAGGGTTAATGAACCTTATTCTCAATCTTGCATAGTTAGGTAGTGATTTAGGTTGTATGAAAGTTGGACACAATGGGCCATATCCTATTTGAGGTGATAAGTAGCTTGTAGATGCATATAACAATAATCACTTTATAGACACAATGAAAATATGAAGGATTGCGGAGAAGCCGCCGCTTGTGCTGACTGTGAGGTGGCGGTTTCCACGCACAGAGCGGCGGTTTCCTCACAGCAACATGCGTCTGGGTTATCTGGACCTAGTAGTGCACACAGATGGAGAGCTACGCGCGCGCCGCAAGACAGGCTCTTTATGCCAATAGGAGAAGGGTCAGCTGATCGGGACGGTAAGCTGACCCCAGCTCAGCAGATGATTGGTTGATGGGAGCTGGGCGGCGCTGAGGAGCACTTCACTATATATATATCTCTTGCTGTTCAGTTGCTGGTTGTCTGGCGTTGCGAATACCTATGTGTTAGCACTCAGACCTTAGTCAGATCCTTCAGTGTGGTGGAACCAGGAGGACCTGGGAATCCACACTTAGCCAGTTTACTGTGTAGTGTGTATCATCTGTGTTATTCATTAGACCAGTTCCAGGGTGTAGAGACCACGGACCTCACATCCAGACTAGGGAATTTGTGTTATCATTCTGTTATACATCAGACTAGTTCCAGGGTGTAGAGACCACGGACCTCACTCCCAGACTAGGGAACTTGTGTTATCATTCTGTTATACATCAGACTAGTTCCAGGGTGTAGAGACCATGGACCTCACACCCAGACTAGGGAACTTGTGTTATCATTCTGTTATATGTCAGACTAGTTCCAGGGTGTAGAGACCTCGGACCTCACACCCAGACTAGGCATTGTTTGATATCTGTTATGACTTTGCTTTCCTGACTATTCCTCTGATCTCTGATTCGGTACCTTGCACTTCTGATATTCCGTTGCCAAACCCTGCTTGCCTTGGATACTGAATCAGCCTTCTGTCTTTGTACTTTATCTGTCTGTGTGTTGTCGACCCGGCCTGCCTGACCTCTCTGACTGTCACCCACCCCTTGGGTGCTCAGTCCTCCTGCAGGGGTCCCCTGCTTCTCAGAGAGGGCACTGCTGCAAACCAGTCAAGGTCTGCTCCCTCCTGGAGCCCTTGACTGCAGTAGAGTCTGTCTCTACTTATTGGACCACCTGCTACCCCGGTGGTCCGATCCATACTGTTACACCAAACACTTACACGTTTCAGGTGCCCAGAGGTTAGCGATATATCTGTATTATCTGTGATTCTGCAGATCATCAATAATCAGTTATATATCTGTATTCTTGGTGATACTGCAGATCGCCAATAATCAGATTCTCTCTGCGTGCTGACACCCATCGTTACAGAACGCCAGACCAAACCAATATGGACGCACTCAGCAGTCATCTTGACACACTCACCACTTCGGTGGAAAATCTCATCAGAGTAATGGACGGTCAGCAGGCCCAGATCTCTGCTTTATCTGGGTCTCTACAAGTCCTTCAGACGACTGTAAATACAGTGCAATCCCCTCCAGTTAAAGATTTGAGAATGTCTGTACCCGAAAAAATTTCTGGCCATAGATCTGACTTTCAGAATTTTAAGAATCGTGTAATGTCATATTTTGAACTAAGGCCTAACCTGTCAGGAACAGAAGCACAGAGAATTATCTTTATTAAGACCTTACTCTCAGAGTCTCAGGGGATGCTCAAACCTGGGCGTATAATTTAGAGTCAGGGCATGAAGCACTCAGGTCAGTTGAGGAGTTTTTTAACTCCATGGCCATAATTTACGATGATCCAGACATTTCCTCTACCGCTGAGCGGAAGTTAAAAACCTTGCGTCAAGGCAAGGATCCAGTCGAGGTTTATGCAGCAGAGTTCAGGAAATGGTCGGTGTCGGCTAGGTGGGGGGCTTTTGCATTGCTAGATTGTTTTCTATCAGGGTTATCAGACGCAGTTTCAGGATTGATGTTGGGATACCCTGAACCTAAAACCATTGAGGAAGCAATCTCTTTGGCAGTACGGGTTGATCGTCGGTTACGATATCAAAAACAAACCCGTGGTAAAGACCGGACCAGATATGTCTCCTATGCCACACCTCCACCTGCCTCGCCGCCACCTGAGCCAATGCAGATTGGTCAGTCCAAATTGACGCGGTCAGAAAGGAATCGCAGGAAAACAGAACAGCTCTGTTTATACTGTGCAGAGGAGGGTCATAGAGTGCAGAATTGCCCCAGGAAGTCGGGAAACGCTGCCACCTAGGAGTAGTCAGAGGTAATACCCTAGGCGCGCAGTCTTTACCTCTAAATGACAATCGTCTGTTACTTCCCTGTTCTGTCACATGGGAAGGTCAGACTGTTTCCACTGAAGCTTTCATTGATTCCGGTTCCGCGGCTAACTTCATTGACTACGATTTTGCTAAAAGATTGGTAATACCCATGCTCCCCTTAGATCAACCGATCCGGGTCACTGCTGTAGATGACTCTCCTCTGCAGAGTAGACATCCGTTATCCCGTACTCCTAGTCTACAACTCAGTGTGGGGGTCTTACATGGGGAGGGGAAAGTCTGCACTTTCTGGTTTTGCATATGGCAACCTCTACCATCATTCTTGGCATGCCCTGGTTACAAATTCACTCGACTGGGTTTCAGGTCAGCTAACGAGCTGGTTGTCCCATTGTTATCATCATTGTTTAGCGAAAGTAACCATGGGTAATTCCAATATTCAGGTTGAAGGTGTACCGAGACAATACGCAGAATTTGCTGACGTCTTCTGTCCTAAGTCAGAGGACAAACTCCCCCCCCCCCCCCCATCGTACCTACGATTGTCCCATCGATCTGAGATCTGGTTGTATGCCGCCCAGGGGTCATCTGTATAATCTATCTGGACCTGAGAAACTAGCCATGCAAGAATACATCAGGGAAAACTTGGCGAAAGGGTTCATCCGTCCCTCTCATTCACCAGCAGGGGCAGGTTTCTTCTTTGTAAAGAAAAAAGACGGAGGCCTCCATCCTTGTATTGATTACCGAGGGCTGAATAAGATCACAGTGAAAAACCGCTACCCTTTGCCTTTGATTGACGATTTGTTCACGCAGGTGACCAATGCCAAGATTTTTTCCAAGCTGGATCTCAGGGGTGCATACAATCTAGTCCGTATCAGGGATGGTGACGAATGGAAGACGGCCTTCAACACACCCGACGGGCATTACGAGTACCTAGTGATGCCCTTTGGGTTGTGCAACGCGCCGGCCGTCTTCCAGGAGTTAATCAATGAGGTGTTCAGGGAAGTGTTGGGGAAGTTTGTTTTGGTTTACTTGGACGATATACTGATCTTTTCGTACAGTCTCTCTGAACATCGCCTGCATGTCAGATGGGTTTTAAAAAAGTTAAGACAGAATTAACTTTATGCAAAACTAGAGAAATGCCTCTTTGAGGTAGAGTCAGTAGCCTTCTTGGGGTACATCATCTCCACATCTGGTCTCTCGATGGACCCAGGGAAGGTTTCGGCTGTCCTGGAGTGGCCTCAGCCTGTGGGGCTGAAGGCACTTCAGAGATTTCTGGGGTTTGCCAATTACTACAGAAGGTTCATTAAGGGGTACTCAACCATCATCGCTCCTCTCACCAGCCTCACCAGGAAAGGGGCTGACACTCATCACTGGTCACCAGAGGCTCATGCGGCCTTTTCGAACCTAAAGAAACTGTTTTGTTCTGCCCCGATACTGAGGCATGTTGATGTCGCTTTCCCCTTCATTGTGGAGGTTGACGCCTCAGAGGTGGGGGTGGGAGCTGTGTTATCTCAGAAATCAGGCTTGCAAGGCAAGTTGCACCCATGTGCCTATTTTTCTTGCAGATTTTCACCCGCTGAGAAAAAGTATGACATTGGCAACCTTGAGCTCCTGGCCATCAAATTGGCGTTTGAGGAATGGCGACACTGGTTAGAGGGTGCAGAACACATTATTACAGTTTATACAGATCACAAGAATTTGGGGTATATTGAGGGGGCTCAGAGACTTAGCCCTCGTCAGGCCCGGTGGTCCCTGTTTTTTGCAAGATTCAGATTTGTAATCACGTATACTCCCGGAAGTAAGAATGTCAAGGCTGATGCTCTCTTCAGGTGTTTTGAGCCCAAGTCAGTGCAGCCTGCAGTTCCTGAAACCATCCTATCCCCAAAGGTAGTTTTGGCAGCCACTGAGACATGGAGAGATTGGACAGCTACGTTGAGTCTCTACCAACAGGATGTACCAGAGGGAAAGCCTGAGGGGGTCATGTTTGTGCCGTTGCCTTTCCGCTTGCAAATCCTACAATTCTTTCATTCTCACAAGAATGCTGGTCATCCTGGAGCCACCAGAACTCATGATCTACTAGCTAGATGTGTCTGATGTCCTACTCTGCCTATAGATTGTAAGGAATTTGTAAGAGAGTGTGCTGAATGTGCAAGAAGTAAACCCTCTCGTCAGGCCCCTGTTGGCACTTTACAGTCCTTGCCAGTCCCCAATGAACCCTGGACTCATATTTCCATGGATTTTGTAGGTGAACTTCCTCGGTCTGAAGGCAAATCAGTCATTTGGGTTGTAGTGGACTGGTTCAGTAAGATGGCACAGTTCGTCCCTCTGAAAGGACTCCCCTCAGCCCAGGAATTGGCTGATCTCTTCATCCTGCACATCTTCCGGCTGCATGGCATTCCAAAAAATGTAGTGTCAGATCAGGGAGTCCAATTTGTTTCAAAATTTTGGAGGGCCTTTTGCCATCAATTAGACATGGAACTCGCATTTTCATCAGGCTACCACCCACAGACCAACGGTCAGACCGAGAGAGTTAACCAATCGTTGGAACAATTTCTCAGGTGTTACGTTGCTGATGCGCAAACCGATTGGGTAAAGTTTTTGCCGTTTGCAGAGTTTGCGCACAACAACCTGAACAGCTCTTCTTCTGGGTTCTCCCCATTCCAGGTGGTATCAGGGAGATCACCTAAGTTTGCTCCTTTTTCAGTCGCTTCCACTCCTTTTCCAGCTCTGGAGGATTGGAAAAGGGCGCTGAAATATATTTGGACAATGGTTAAGAGGAACCTAGGGAAAGCTTTCTAAACCCAGAAGACGCAGGCAGATAAACATCGGTCTGTAGAGTGGAGATTCTCTCCAGGAGATTTGGTGTGGGTGTCCACTCGTCACTTGGCCTTAAAACAATTGTCACCCAAGTTGGGCCCTAAATTCATAGGACCTTTTCCAGTGGCCAAGAAAATCAATAATGTCACTTATGCCATTGATCTCCCAGCCAGTATGAAAGGTGTGAGATCATTCCATGTGTCCCTGTTGAAGCCAGCAGTGCAGGTGGACTCCCCCCCCCCCCCATGTTGGTGGATGACCAACCAGAGTATGAGATTGAAAAGATTCTGGATTCTCGCCTGGTACAGAATTCGGTACAATATCTGGTCCACTGGAAGGGATATGGCATAGAGGAGAGATCTTGGGTGCCAGATTGTCGCATGCATGCGGAAGAATTAAAGAAAGAGTTCCATGACTTACATCCTGGGAAGCCTGGTGGAGAGTGTCCGGAGTCCACTCCTTGGGGGGGGGGGGGAGGGGGTACTGTGAAGGATTGCGGAGAAGGCGCCGCTTGTGCTGACTGTGAGGCGGCAATTTCCACGCACAGAGTGGTGGTTTCCTCACAGCAACATGCGTCTGGGTTATCTGGACCTAGTAGTGCACACAGATGGAGAGCTACGCACGCGCGCGCCGCAAGACAGGCTCTTTATACCAATAGGAGAAGGGTCAGCTGATCGGGACGGTCAGCTGACTCCAGCTCAGCAGATGATTGGTTGATGGGAGCTGGGCGGCGCTCAGGAGCGCTTCACTATATATATCTCTTGCTGTTCAGTTGCTGGTTGTCTGGCGTTGCGAATACCTATGTGTTAGCTCTCAGACCTTAGTCAGATCCTTCAGTGTGGTGGAACCAGGAGGACCTGGGAATCCACACTTAGCCAGTTTACTGTGTATCATCTGTGTTATTCATTAGACCAGTTCCAGGGTGTAGAGACCACGGACCTCACACCCAGACTAGGGAATTTGTGTTATCATTCTGTTATACATCAGACTAGTTCCAGGGTGTAGAGACCACGGACCTCACACCCAGACTAGGGAACTTGTGTTATCATTCTGTTATACATCAGGCTAGTTCCAGGGTGTAGAGACCACGGACCTCATACCCAGACTAGGGAACTTGTGTTATCATTCTGTTATACGTCAGGCTAGTTCCAGGGCGTGTAGGAAAAAAATTATGCAAATCGGCCCAGCGGGGCCTGAGAAATCCTCCTGCGCAGGTTACCCCGAGCTGAGCTCGGGATAACCGACAAGGAGGTTAAAGACCAGAGTAATTTTGTTTTTAAAGGTGGCGCCAGTATAGATAGCCAGGCATAGGTGTCCCCAGTATAGATAGGTGTCCCCAGTAGAGACAGGAGGCATTACTCACCTCCCTAGCTCCAGCAAAGAGTTCCAGGGCCCGGTTTGATGATATCATCAACACTAGTGTCGAACTCCAGGCCTGGAGGGCCAGATCTATGCCAGTGTTTAGGATGGACTGAGAAAGAAAGCAATGTGTTCTACCTGATGGACCACACCTTTCCTGATTCAGACCCATCAATTCATTTGAGCTATATCAAAAATGTGTGAGGATCTCGGCCCTCGTAGGACCGGTTTGACATACCTGCACTAGAGGCAGTGGAAGGCTGGATGCAGGGCAGAGCGGAGGGGAAGTGCTGATCGCTGGAGGAACGTCAGGAGAGGTGAGTCCGGTCCTCTTCCTTCCTTTTGCCACCACTGCTTCAGTGATCGTTACGATCGGCAGAGATCGTAGTAATCACGTGATTAGGAGCCAATCGCCATCGCTCCTGATCAGTAAGGGGAGATGTCATGTGTCATATGACAACTCAATCTTCCCTCTCGGGTGCGTGCGATCGCGTTGGGATTCAAGGACATTACAGTTACGTCCTGTCACCAGCAGGCAGCCATACAGAGGACGTAATTGTAACGTTCTTGGTCCCAAAGGGGTTTAACCTTCTTGGCGGTAACCCCGAACATAGTTCGGGGTAAGCCGCCGGAGGGTGCCGCTCAGGCCCTGCTGGGCCGATTTGTTTAATTTCTTTTTTGCTGGACGCAGCTAGCACTTTGCTAGCTGCGCCAGCACCCCGATCGCTGCCGCCGCGCGCCCGATCGCCGCTATACGGTGCGGCGCGCGGCCCCCCCCCCAGACCCCGTGCGCTGCCTGGCCAATCAGTGCCAGGCAGCGCCGAGGGGTGGCCCGGGACTCCCAATGACGTCCCGACGTCAGTGACGTCGGTGACGTCATCCCGCCCGGCGACGGGGGAAGCCCTCCAGGAAATCCCGTTCTTTGAACGGGATTTCCTGATCGGAGATCGCCGAAGGCGATCGAAGAGGGCGGGGGGATGCTGCTGAGCAGCGGCTATCATGTAGCGAGCCCTGGGCTCGCTACATGATATAGAAAAAAAAAAAAAAAAAAAACTGCCGCGCTGCCTCCTGGCGTATTTTTTTATACCGCCAGGAGGGTTAACACATCCGCGTTCCGTCGTTTTCACGTGAGAAATGTTCACCTCCCATTCATTAGCCTATAACTTTATCACTACTTATCACAATGAACTGATCTATATCTTGTTTTTTCCGCCACCAATTAGGCTTTCTTTGGGGGGGTACATTTTGCTTACAGCCACTTTACTGTAAATGCATTTTAACAGGAAGAATAAGAAAAAAATGGAAAAATTCATTATTTCTCAGTTTGCAGCCATTATAGTTTTAAAATAATACATGCCTCCATAATTAAAACTCATGTATTGTATTTGCCCATATGTCCCGGTTATTACACCATTAAAATTATGTCCCTATAACAATGTATGGTGACAATATTTTATTTGGAAATAAAGGTGCATTTTTTCCATTTTGCATCTATCACTATTTACAAGTTTAAAATAAAAAAAATATAGAAATATTTCATCTTTACATTGATATTTAAAAAATTTAGACCCTTTTTTATTGTAATGGTTTTTGTTTTTATAGTAAACATTTTATTTGGGTAGTTTTGGGAGGGTGGGAGGTAAACAATAGATTTATAATGTAAATGTGTGTTAATTTTAATTTTTTTTTCTTTTCAGTTGTAGTTTTACTTTTTGGCCACAAGATGGCGGCCATGAGTTTGTTTACATGACGTCACTCTAAGCGTAACACACGCTTAGAGTGACGCATCGGGGAGGGAACAGCCAGAAAAAGCACAGCTTCCGAGAGAAGCTGTCGCTTTTTCAGCAGGGGAGAGGAATTAGTGATCGGGCACCATAGCCCGATACATTGATTCCGTGGCTACCGAATCCGCGGCCGGGAGCGCGCATGCACGCGCGCGATCAGCCGCGGGAGCACGCGTGCACGTGCGCGATCGGCCGCGGGAGCGCGCGCATGGTTCCTGGACGTAGTTTCTACGTCCAGGAACCAAAATAGGTTAAGGACATCCGAGGTTACATGTGACATAATGAGATAGACATACGTATATAGAGTGCCAATCACACAAATAACTATGCTGTGTCCCTTTTTTTCTTTCTCTGCCTGAAAAAGTTAAAAATCAGGTATGCAAGTGACAGTTTCTGTCTGGGTCAGGACCGGGTCGGACCATGAGTACCCCTAACTGATAGGGAATTGCAGCCATAAAACACTTTCCAGACAGCAAATGACTTCTAGGAGCAGGAGCAAGATAAAAGGTTCAATAGTTCATAGATTTTAGCTCAGGCATACTTCAATTAGTGTCTCATTGAGAAGAGGACATAAAACAGTGAAAACTTAAAAAGTAGAGTTAAATATAAACTAAAACTATTACTAAAAAAATAAAATTTTTAGAATAGGTGGATGGATACAATTGTCTTTCTGATTAATCTATTTTCACCTCAGATGTCCTTTAAGGCAGCAGCACTTAGCAAGTACCTGTTGCCTTACTGCAATGAAGATACAATTGCTAATTTAATCTTTATTTCTCTGATTAGCAGTCCAATTCAGGAAAAAAAAATAGGAAGGCAGTTTCTTTCTAAATCTAAAACATGTAAAACATATTTTATATTTTTTTTATTCTATTGGAGGAACAATGGAAACAGTGGCTCTAACATAACATTTCAGAGTGTTCTGGAAGAGCAGCATGCCGTGAATCCTTTTAATACATGCAGACCGAGTCATGAGTTCCAGGGTATTTGGTTCACAAATAGAAGATGTTCATGCCAATATGATGCTTTCTTCCATACCAAGCAGTTCATTTGCTTCAGGGAATATTACAGTGCGGCATCCTTACAGGTATTCTTGATCACTAATGCATAATATAAAACCTTCATAAATAAAATATTGGGTTTTCTGTCATAAATAAAAGGAGATGCAAGAGTATGATATAGTAAAAGAAATATGTTTTGTTTTAGAAGATTCTTCAAACAATCTGAATGGTTTGCTTATATGTAAATGCAGTAGATTGTTATGTTTGCTAAAGAATGTATCTCCTCCGTCAGTAAATATAAGCTGTGTTTTTCACATTTTGTCAGGAACCAAGTCCGACAAAGGCTCATTATAAACCGAAAGATTACTGGTTATTCATCTCCAAGATAGCCATTAAAGAGACTCTGAAGTCTCGCTAAAAGGAGGTTTTTACCTCATAAACATTATAGTCTCACCTAAAACGCTGCATTCCCGCAGCTGGAAACACCCCCCCCCCCCCCCCGATCACCCCAAACTCACGGGAGGTACAGGGCAGGCAAAATCCACAACTTTCTTGGTCGTGGATTTTGCTGCCGCCTCTATGCGCGTCAATCAGCGCGTATCTCTGCCTCTCCCACGCCCCTCTCAGTGAAGGAAGACGGAGAGGGGCGGGGGAGAGGCGGCGATCCGGTGTTGATTGACATGCATAGAGGCAGTGGTTACCATTGATTTTTATACTTCAATAAAGAGCTTTTTCTACTTTTGAAAGTGCCAGCCTCCAACGCTTCTTTACTACATGGATTGGATCTAAAGGTGTGAGGATCCTTTGAGGCTTGGGCACCCTTATCCCGGCTTTCTACGATTGCCACTCTTTTTACCAGTATTTTTGCCCCAGACTAATGTGTCTGGAGGCTTATTCTGTACAGATAACATGACAGAAAGGTTTTGTTAATGTTTTCCTAAAATGGAGTTCAATGGGTAACATGCGCCAAGTGATCCTAAAATGCTGGGCAAGATTTATAAATCTCATAGAAGATAGGGGGCCGCACCACTTCTGGATAAAATTCCAACTTTTATTGAAGATCCATAAAATGCTGTGTAGCAGCCACAGCTGGCTGTTTCGAGTTAAGTTCCCTTTCACAAGCCGCTCAGCATTGAATTATGCATTATTCTGAGTGGCTTGTAAAAGGGCACTTAACCCGAAACAGCGGGCTGTAGCTGCAACACAGCATTTAATGGATCTTCAATAAAAGTTGGAATTTTATCTGGAAGTGGTGCGGATCCCCTATCTTCTATAGGAACTACTAACCCTGGTACAAGGGGTGGGACACCGCACACCCGCTGAGAAGTGCCAAGGTGCTGGTCCAGTTCTGAAGATTTATAAAAACTCTTTTACTTTTAGGTAACCAATGTTGAACTGCCTTACTTGGGTCATAACAACACTTGATGAAAGGTTAATGAATCTGTGGGGTGGACACTTGAAGCTCCCCCACACAGGATAAAGTGGGAATCTAAGTATCAAGGCCTCACACAGTACCCTGAGACTTCCCACTCTTCATGCTTTAGAGCATAAGTTTCAAGCTGAAGGCAATTCTGGTTTTTAACCTTTAACCCCCTTGGCATTATGATTCTTTCCAGATTTTAGGGTCTAAAAGCAGTGAATTTTTTTTGCATGCTTTTGGATCCTAAAACCTGGGAAAAAATCATGCTGCTAGGGAGTTCTGCAGCAGCCCAGCACTCACCTCCCTGGGATCCAGCGCTGCAATTTTCCCTCCGTCCTCTAGGTGGCGCTGTAACTAGTGTTGGGCGAACACCTGAATGTTCGGGTTCGCGAACGTTCGCTGAACATGGCCGCGATGTTCGGGTGTTCGCGCCGAACTCCGAACATAATGGAAGTCAATGGGGACCCGAACTTTCGTGCTTTGTAAAGCTTCCTTACATGCTACATACCCCAAATTTGCAGGGTATGTGCACCTTGGGAGTGGGTACAAGAGGAAAAAAATATTTGAAAAAGAGCTTATAGTTTTTGAGAAAATTGATTGTAAAGTTTCAAAGAAAAAATGTCTTTTAAATGTGGAAAATGTCATTTTTCTTTGCACAGGTAACATGCTTTTTGTCACCATGCTGTCATAAATGTAATACAGATAAGAGGTTCCAGGAAAAGGGACCAGTAACGCTAACCCAGCAGCAGCACACGTGATGGAACAGGAGGAGGGCGGCGCAGGAGGAGAAGGCCACGCTTTGAGACACAACAACCCAGGCCTTGCATGAGGACAAGAAGCGTGCGGATAGCAATGCATTTTGTCGCCATGCAGTCATAAATGTAATACAGATAAGAGGTTCCGTAAAAAGGGACCGGCAACGCTAACCCAGCAGCAGCACACATGATGGAACAAGAGGAGGCGCAGGAGGAGAAGGTCACGCTTTCAGGCGCAACCCAGGCCTTGCATGAGGACAAGAAGTGTGCGGATAGCAATGCATTTTGTCGCCATGCAGTCATAAATGTAATACAGATGAGAGGTTCAATAAACAGGGACCGGAAACGCTAACCCATCACAGATGTTCATTGTTCATGTTACTTGGTTGGGGTCCGGGAGTGTTGCGTAGTCGTTTCCAATCCAGGATTGATTCATTTTAATTAGAGTCAGACGGTCTGCATTTTCTGTGGAGAGGCGGATACGCCGATCTGTGACGATGCCTCCGGCAGCACTGAAGCAGCATTCCGACATAACGCTGGCTGCCGGGCAAGCCAGCACCTCTATTGCGTACATTGCCAGTTCGTGCCAGGTGTCTAGCTTCGATACCCAATAGTTGAAGGGTGCAGATGGATTGTTCAACACAGCTACGCCATGTGACATGTAGTCCTTGACCATCTTCTCCAGGCGATCGGTGTTGGAGGTGGATCTGCACACTTGCTGTTCTGTGGGCTGCTGCATGGGTGTCAGAAAATGTTCCCACTCCAAGGACACTGCCGATACCATTCCCTTTTGGGCACTAGCTGCGGCTTGTGTTGTTTGCTGCCCTCCTGGTCGTCCTGGGTTTGCGGAAGTCAGTCTGTCGGCGTACTACTAGCTAGAGGAGGGGGAGGATGTCAATCTCCTCTCTAAAGTCTCCACAAGGGCCTGCTGGTATTCTTCCATTTTGACCTTTCTGACTCTTTCTTCAAGCAGTTTTGGAACATTGTGTTTGTACCGTGGATCCAGAAGAGTATAAACCCAGTAATTGGTGTTGTCCAGAATGCGCACAATGCGTGGGTCGCGTTCAATGCAGTCTAGCATGAATTGAGCCATGTCTGCCAGAGTCCTGCCAGAATCCTCATCATCCTCTTGTGAGCGTTGTGATAGTTGTGATGGATCATAGTCGTCACCTTCTTCCTGGTCTGCTTCTGCTGACCATTCGCGCTGAATTGTGGAAGTCCAACGTGCACCGCTCTGGCCCTCGTCAGTGGTGGCATGAAATTCCTGCTCCAACTCCAGCTGTTCCTCCTCCTCTTCTTCGTCATAGCTGCTGGGGCCAGCGTTTCCTAAAGCAGATGGCCTGATGTTGGTATCATCACGCTGATCGTTTTCTCCTTTAGATTCCCCCAGTTGCATCATGACAGCTGTTTCCTTGATTTTCAACATTGACTTCTTCAGTAAACACAGCAGTGGTATGGTAATGCTGACTGAAGAGTTGTCACTGCTCACAAGCAACGTGGATTGCTCAAAATTTTGGAGGACTTGGCAGAGGTCCAACATGTTGGCCCAATCGGATCCACAGAAGCTTGGCAGTTGTCCGGATGCGCCTCGGTACTACGCCGTCATGTACTGGACCACTGCACTCTTCTGCTCGCAAAAGCGGGCTAGCATGTGCAGCGTAGAATTCCAGCGCATAGGGACATCACACAGCAAGCGATGGTGGGGGAGATTGAAGCGCTCCTGCATCTTGGCGAGTGCCCCCGAAGCAGTACTGGAATTTCTACAATGTTTGGCCACTCGTCGCACCTTCAACAGAAGATCGGCCACGCCTGGGTATGTCCTCAGGAACCGCTGAACTACTAGGTTCATCACGTGTGCCAGGCAAGGGATGTGTGTCAGCTTAGCCAACCTTAAAGCGCAAATGAGATTACTCCCATTATCACACACAACCATGCCCGGTTTCAGGTCCAGCGGTGCCAGCCACAAATCCGTCTGTTCCTTTATTCCCTCCAAATTTCCTCCCCTGTGTGCTGCTTATCCCCAAGGCAGAATAGCTTCAGCAACACTTGCTGATGCATGCCAACAGCTGTGCTGCACTGCTTCCACGATCCTACTGCTGCTGGGTTAGCGTTTCCGGATGAGGTACAGCTTTGAGATGCGTTGGAGGAGAAGGAGTCAGAGAGGTAGGTGCTGCTGTTGTTATCCAGTGGGAGGGACGGCGGTGCAGCTGTTTGCGGCCTGGGCAACACCCGCGCCGTAGCAGGTGAGGAATCACTGCCAGGCTCCACAAGGTTCACCCAGTGCGCGGTAAGGGAGATGTATCGACCCTGGCCGAACGCACTCGTCCAGGTGTCAGTGGTGAGGTGAACCTTGCAGGCAACAGCATTCTTCAAGCTTCGGTTTATTTTGCTGACCACGTGCTCATGCAACTCAGGCACTGCAGAGCACGCAAAGTGGTAGCGGCTGGGAACCACGTAACGTGGGATGACCACTGACATCATGCCCTTGAAGCTGTTTGTCTCCACCACTCGATATGGCAGCATTTCGCAGGCCAGAAGCTTGGCTATGCTGGCTGTTAGTGCCACGGCCCGGGGGTCATTTGCTGGCAATTTCCTCTTGCGCTCAAACATCTCCGAGACAGACAACTAAACCGTAGGGCTGCACACTGAAGGGCTGTTGGTTGTTGTGTTTGATGAAGACTGGGAGACCTCAAGAGCACTATTCCGGAAAGTGACAGTGTCAGCGTCGTCTGATGTTTGTGAATGTTGTTGTGAACCACGCAATGGCTGGGCTACTGCTGCTGCTGAGGAGGGTCTGGTGGTGAGTCTGGTGACCCCAAGGGAGGCAGTGTTGCTGGTACCCTGTCCTGCCGTGTTTGCCCACAGAGTGGGATGTTTGGATACCATGTGGCGGGTCATGCTGGTGGTGGAGAGGTTGTTAATATTTTTCCCCCTGCTCAGGCGGGTCTTGCACACCTTGCAAATCACCATGGTACCATCCTCACTGCAGTCTTCAAAGAAAGGCCAGACTTTGGAGCACCTGCCTTGCTGGCGATTTCTGTTTGCGCCTCTTTTGCGTCTCACTTGAACTTCCACGCTTGTGGTGCCTGAAATTTCGCGCCGCCTACCTTGTGGCACAAGGCGAACTCGTGCAGCAGTGGGTTCTTCAACAGACTCATCTGTGCTGCTACGACGGCGATGTTCTCCTTCACATACAAAATCTGGGTCTGTGTCCACATTGTCCAAACCCTCCTCTTCCATCTCCTCAAACTCGTCATATGTGATTGTGGGCCGCCGCCGTGGAGTAGAGCTCCCCAGAACAACCTCTGCGCAGCTCACTCCAACGTCGTCTTCCAGATCTTCTCGGCCGACCTCCTGCAATTGAAACCCCTCCTGCCCAACTTGCTCTGGGATTTGGGTTTCAAAGTCCTCGGACTCGCTTTGCATTTCTGTGCACGGTGCATTTCCCACAGTAAATGGTTGTGAATCCGGGCACAACATTTCTGGCTGTTCCAGTGATCTTTGAAAGGTGGAAGTTTGTTGGGCTGGGAATAGCTCCTGCGAATACCCCATTGTGTCCTGAGGAAATTCTTCGGACTGGTTATTTGGCAGTTGTGTGCGTGGTGTTGCTGCCGGTTGTGTCAGCTTTGTGCCCACTGGCTCCTTGTAACTGGCTGAGGACTCAGACCTCGTGTGTGATGTGCTGGTGCTGCTTAACCCACTGCTGGACGCTTGAGAGGTCATCCAATTTATTATCTGGTCCTGTTCTTTTGGATTTGTGAGGGTTGATTTCCTGGACAACATGGGCAGTATTGAGTGGGTTTTCTTCGGTGCTCCACTGTGGCCTGTACGTGAACCGTCAGGGGAAACACCTCTTCCCTTGCCCCTCCCTCTTTCACAGGATTTCTTCTTCATTTCACTTATCCTTAAAGTACACGCTGACTGGTAGCAGTACAGTGGCAGTACAGAAATGCTATATAGTGGTGGGTGAGCGGTGTACTACTATTCCCAGCAGCGACACAGAGCACAATGCTATACAGTGGTGGGTGAGCGGTGTACTACTATTCCCAGCAGCGACACAGAGCACAATGCTATACAGTGGTGGGTGAGCGGTGTACTACTGTTCCCAGCAGCGACACAGAGCACAATGCTATACAGTGGTGGGTGAGCGGTGTACTACTATTCCCAGCAGCGACACAGAACACAATGCTATACAGTGGTGGGTGAGTGGTGTACTACTATTCCTAGCAGTGACACAGAGCACAATGCTATACAGTGGTGGGTGAGCGGTGTACTCCTCTTCCCAGCAGCGACACAGAGCACAATGCTATACAGTGGTGGGTGAGTAGTGTACTACTATTCCCAGCAGCGACACAGAGCACAATGCTATACAGTGGTGGGTGAGCGTTGTACTACTATTCCCAGCAGCGACACAGAGCACAATGCTATACAGTGGTGGGTGAGCGGTGTACTACTGTTCCCAGCAGCGACACAGAGCACAATGCTATACAGTGGTGGGTGAGCGGCGTACTACTGTTCCCAGCAGCGACACAGAGCACAATGCTATACAGTGGTGGGTGAGCGGTGTACTACTGTTCCCAGCAGCGACACAGAGCACAATGCTATACAGTGGTGGGTGAGCGGCGTACTACTGTTCCCAGCAGCGATACAGAGCACAATGATATACAGTGGTGGGTGAGCGGTGTACTACTGTTCCCAGCAGTGACACAGAGCACAATGCTATACAGTGGTGGGTGAGCGGTGTACTACTATTCCCAGCAGCGACACAGAGCACAATGCTATACAGTGGTGGGTGAGCGGTGTACTACTGTTCCCAGCAGCGACACAGAGCACAATGCTATACAGTGGTGGGTGAGCGGTGTACTACTATTCCCAGCAGCGACACAGAGCACAATGCTATACAGTGGCGGGTGAGCGGTGTACTACTGTTCCCAGCAGAGACACAGAGTGGCAGTAAACACAATGCTATACAGTGGTGGGTGAGCGGTGTACACAGAGTGGCAGTAAACACAATGCTATATAGTGTGGGTGAGCGGTGTACTACTGTTCCCAGCAGCGACACAATGACTGGGGGGACCCTGGCTAGCCTGGCTGGAGAGAGAACTACCCTGCCTGCCTACCCAAAGCTAAACCCACAGACAAATGGCGGAGAAATGGCGTGGATTGGGTATTTATTTACCCGAACCACGTGACCCGTTCGGCCAATCAGAGCACGTTCGGGTCCGAACCATGTGACCCGTTCGGCCAATCACAGCGCTAGCTGAACGTTCGGGGAACGTTCGGCCATGCGCTCTTAGTTCGGCCATATCGGTCGAACTCGAACATCACCCGAACTGGGTGATGTTCTGCAGAACCCGAACAGTGGCGAACGCTGTTCGCCCAACACTAGCTGTAACCCTACAGCGTGATTGCCGGTTATCTCACCAGGGAGCAGCAGAGCCTCAGAGGAGAGGAAGAAGAATGGTGGCCGAAGTCGGGACCCCCGTGGAGGTGACTTAAAATGCCCGCTGCGCACATTGCTCTGCATAGACCTCCTACCGGCTACCACAAGTTCAGCTCGGGGTTACCACTCCTGGCATGTTTTTCCCAACTGAGCTGAACTCGTGATTACTGCTTAGGAGGTTAAACAAAAGGAAATGAACATAGGTCTCCTTCTCCAAGGAGTGACAAACTGTAACACTTACTCACACCATTAAAAAATGGACTGTCCTTGCATAGGGCCAAGAGAGGCAACAATGGCTGCTGAAACATCTACATAAGGGTAGCTATTCTTATCCTGCTGGCACTTGAATAAGGGAAAATATATGATCAATTTACATGAAAGCAATCACTAACCTTCTGCACTCAAAACACATACATGCAACCAGCTGGAACACTAACAGCAACTGAGTTGTCAAAAATGAGGATCGCAGTTTCCAAAAAAGACTGCAGTATCTTTTTTACTCGGCCAGTTGCAGGTCACATTGTTTGGAGCTTGTGTCCAGGGGATCACAGGTTTCTGTCCATCTTGGTCTGCGGGCAGGCCCAGATTTCCATCACAGAAGCCTATAGGCACAGATGTTCTGGCACCCTAGACTTTACCCTCCATGAACCTACAAACAAATGCCTAACCACACCGCAAGTGTGCTCGCTGTTCAGCGGTCACTTCTCCTTTACTTTCCTTCACCAGCATAGGTAGCCACAGGTGTCCCTTTGAGTTTGATAGCCAGAGCTGTCCCCAAGTATTAAGTAGCTAGAAGTGCCCCCGACTGAAGGGAGATCTCGTCAGTGGAACGACAAGAGCTCTCTCATCAGGACTTCGCATAAGCAAGGAGGCACAATGGGGAAGGAAGTGAGCTGCCTTTTCAATCATCAGGCACCTGTAGGCACATGCCTACAGTGCCTTATGGTAAATCCGGCCCTGTCTGCGGGTAGACATGCCCAACCCACACATCACACAATATGCATAGGCACCTAAAGGTCATCTATACTTCATTTTATTTTATTTTTATTGCACTGTGAGGTCCCCAGAATCTTAGATATACAAATACCAGAAAAAGGGTTCTCATGCTAGTTGAGCTAGAGCCTTTTGATAAGATTACCTTTTGCACCTCTTCTGAAAGGTTAGGATCCTTACGAGCAGCATGCCATTCTCTTTTATGAATGGGGATGCCTTATTTGTTGCTAGTCATAAAAGAGTTTTCATTGTAGATTATTTGGAGTGCTCGCACTATTACTAATGTTTCATGTCTGCCTGTATTTGTTTTACAATTTAGTGTCTGAAGTTAATAAACTTGTTATTCTAATTTCATTGTAGCAACTTGATTTAAATTACAAATAGAAACAAAACATACCCATTATCAAACTATTGAAAAATATAAATTACCTTTAACATTAAGACAATAACACTTTCATATAGTCACTTGCAATGTTTTTGTTGATAATAAATATCCTTAATATTTCTTAAATAAAATGTTGCTGTAAAATACAAAGTGAATCACTTCATAGAATTTGGCTTTTATTCTGAAATGAATGAGTAAACAGATGTAGTTTCAAGTACGGTTAATTAGTGCAGCATAGCCATTTCTGGATCAAAATTAAATGATACCTAAAATCCTGTTTTTTATGGTCACCCTGACTGATGTAATTATTTAGAAAAACAGGTTGCATGACACATACTTGCAGAGTTATGGTAAATCCTCCACAATAGTAGCTTTGGTATAGAAAATCCATACCCCAAGGCAAAGAAATCAAAGCAGATTCAATCTGCATCACATACAGCTGTTTTAATAGAAGCCATATGATGAGTTGTTTTACATGCTGTGTCAAAATAGTGCCCTGTTTACAATTCAGCCATCTACATCTACTCTTGTTAAAATGCTATTTAGAGATGTATTTTATTGCATATTTTATGTTTATTTTTTTATGTACATAAGAGACTTATATTTTTAATTTGTATGTGTATAATAATGAGATATATAACTAATTTAGACATCTTAATTGCCCAGATCTATTTAGGGCATGCTACAATAAACTATATTTGATTTATTAATCAAGCAGACAGACTTAAAAAAACAAAGCAGCCAAGCAGGTACCGTCACTTGGGGGTGCGAGTGAGGCAAGAACATTGAAATGAGAGAGATAGTTCTTCTATCAAGCAAGAAGAATAAAGATAACGATCAGTGCTGGAATTCAAAGGGAGAACATTAACAAAGTAATTGCGGAATCTCATATATGAGCAGAAATAACAACCTTAATCTCCAAACTCTTTCAGCCTGCCTTCATCTCTTGCTCATCTCACTTGCCCTTTTTTTCTACTGATTTGTCGTCTTCTTTTTGGGGGGGGGCCTAGAGTGAGCAGCAACTTCTACTGCCTCATGCTTTTCAGTCCACCATCCCACCCAATCAACCCTGGCTTACTGAACAGATTAAACTACTGAAGTTCTTCTCCCGAATAGTCAAACAGCACTGGCATAAAACAGATCTATATGAGCAATTTTTTAGAAGCTCTGAGAACCTATGCATAAACTTAGACAGGCCCTCTAAGTAGCCAATCGTAATTCTACTGGCCCTTCTCCATAACAGTCCAACAATTCCAAACAGCTTTTTGATATTTCAGCTTCCTATTCTGGCTTCCCTCTCCCCCTCTAACCCCCTGCATTTCAGGCAGCACTTTCACTTGGACTTGGTGTATAAGCTTACTGGTAATTCCCTATTTCATCACCTCTAATCTGGCTTCCCATCCTGGTCAATCCACAGAAGCAGCCCTAGTCAAAGTGACCAAAGTGACTGATGACTTATCTAATACTGCTAAATGTAAAAATGTTCAGCAAAAATCATAGCATGGGACCCCTTTGATCCCTTTGACCCCTTTGATCACATGATCGGGAGCCGGCGAATGGCAGCAGAGAGTGTTCTACTATGAAGCAGCATCTGAAAGCAGAAACAAAATTACACATGCTCCTGCACACCTTTTTGTGAGCAAAATGGGAGACTTTTTTGCTAATTGGCTGCAATTGCAGTTTGGGAGAGTGAGGAGGAGGGGCCCCCAAAGCCTCTAGCCCCTCCTGCGATGGCAGAGGTTGCAGGGGTGATTGCTACACCCATGCGGTCTTCAGCCATTTGAAATAGTGGATCAGCTTCTGCTTCTCCATATTCTCTTTTCTCTGGTTATTCAGAATCTTGCTTTCTACTCCTGCCTCACAGATAAGACCTTCAGAAGTTCACATCCTAGCAACACCTCTTTGCTATTTGCCAACATTGCTGTTAAACGTTGGCACTGTGGGACTGCGTGGCCAGTTATTCTTGACATATGGTTTAGCTGGTGGCTACGCTTAAAGGGACACTTAAGCCACCTGAAAAAAATGAGTTTTACTCACCTGGGGCTTGTACCAGCCCCCTGCAGCTGTCCGGTGCCCACGTAGACTCGCTCTGATGCTCCTGGCCCCACCGGCAGCCACTTCCAGTTTCAGCGACAGGAGCTGACAGGCCGGGAACGCGAGTGATTCTTAGCATTCCTGCTATAGCAGCATAGAGGTCGCTATTATGGCCAGGAACGCGAAGAATCACTCACGTTCCCAGCCTATCGGCTCCTGTCACGAAAACTGGAAGTGGCTGCCAGAGGGGCCAGGAGCATCAGAGTGAGTCTACGTGGGCACCGGACAGCTGCAGGGGGCTGGTAGAAGCCCCAGGTGAGTAAAACTCATTTTTTTCAGGTGGCTTAAGTAACCCTTTAAGTGGATCCCAGTGCTACATATAGAATTTATAGAAGGTCAATGTGGAGACATGTGATGTTGATGTAATATGTGCTAAGCTGGTACAGTTAGTACATGTTGTGTTATTAATTGGAGGCATTAATACTATGCTAAAACAGTGGCTACACCACGGTCCATGGGACCCATGGGATCGTTTTTTTACAGCGATTTGTCTTTTAGAAGGTGAACCAGCTATTTGTTCTTACTACAGTTTTACTGTAGAACAATCTCATGACCTAAAGGCCCCTAAGTGATGTAATCTGGGTCCCATTTAGCAGGACCATGACCATCAGTGGGATTTCGGGGCCAGTTAGCATTTTTCACATTGCTGATGGCCACTTAGAGGCTAATCTAATTTTTAATTATCTTTTGTATAATATATTGCACCAATTGGTATAAAAAGGCAAAGCCTTGAGGACAGGATCTAAGGTGAAGATCTGTGACTTTTTTTCATCAGACTAACACAGTGAAAATGATGACTATTTTTGCAAATTTTTTAGAAGCAGTAAAAATGCAATGTGACTACAAAATTTATTGCAGAAAAAACAACAACCTTCACCCCTAGCTTTAAAGTAAGAAGGACAGTTTTTACACATAGTTAATTATTTCAGTGAAGATTCAGAGTTTAACAAGTTTATGGCAGATGGGAAAAAGCTGTTTCTCCATCTGTTTGTGTGTATGTGGATTGATGTAAAACGTCTATCTGATAGTAGGAGCTCAAACAAGGTGTTTCCAGGGTGTGTTGTCTTTGATAATGTTTTTGGCCCTTCTCATGCAGCGAGTCTTATACAAGAGTTAGAGTGATGGTACTTCAGTGCTGATAATGACCTGTTTTTACAACTCACTGCAGGGCTTCTCTACCAGCCTTGATGCCGGTGTTGCACCAGGCTGACATGCAGTTGGTCAAGACACTTTCTATGGTGCATCTATTACTTTGTATTTAGCAACATGGTAGACTAGAATTTCAAAACAAAAAATTAATGCATTTCCTTTTTTTAAAAGATCATTGTCTGAGCAGAAGATACATGCCCCAAATGCCTACCTAGCAGTATTGTGTTAAGTCATGGAATAAACTGATCTGTAGGATATGTCCTCGAAGCGTTATTTATACTACACAACACTAGTCTCCTGTGGAGCGAGCTTTAAATGATTTTTAACTGCAGATTAAAATATGACTTGTGAATTGTCTACTTTTACTCCGTGGACCTCCTTTAGAAAATTAGATTTTGTTAATTTGAATAGTGTGATTCATGCTTGTAACATTAATTTCTAGAACTGCATAGTTTTGAAAATGCAGATTTATTAACAGACTTCTTGATTTTATAATATAGACATTTGATGCATGAACAGTAGATATATGTGCTCAAATTTTAAAGACAGAATCTTGCCCGACAATTGTATACTAACTTTAGTAACTTATTGATAGGATCTGGGCTACACAACACATTGTAGCTGTAGTCAGAGACAGGATCTTCAAGCAGCATGCAAATAGTGATCAGGTGATGGTCATCTCCCGCCTCAGCAACTGCCCATCCCCTCACCATACTTGTCTGCCTCTCACCACTTGGTGGGAGAAATCCTATGCATTTCACAAAAGGGAGTGGAATATCTGCTTGTCAATACTGGGGTGGATTAACTGTCACTACTGGGATAGGTTTATCTGCCTGTCACTACTGGAAGAGAGGGGATATGTGAACACATGATGGTAGCCTGTGCGCATAAATATAAATATATATATATATATATATATATATATATATATATATATATAAATATATATATATATATATAAATAAATAAATATATATATATATATATATATATATATATATATATATATATATATATATATATATCAGTGCTGGGCCGAAATTACGCATTAGCGTAATTACGCATCGTAATTCACTACAAATGCACCGTAAGCGTTACATGTAAGGTTACGGTATTACGCGTAATTAATTACGCGTAGACCGTGGGTTACGTTTTTACGCGTAACAAATTACGCGTAAGACAGTAAACTCCCATTGAAATTACACAGTCTGCCGTAATCGCGTAATATTACGCTCCCGTATAATATAAAAAAGCCGCCGACTTTAAGGGTTAATAGCAAAGCCCTCTTAAGTGCTAAGAGCCTCAAATTTGGAGAATATATTAAGGAGATCAGAAGGAATAAGAGGGAAAAATTTTTTTTCAAAAAGACCTTATAGTTTTTGAGAAAATCGATGTTAAAATTTCAAAGGAAAAATATATACATTTAAAAACCCACCGACTTTAACGGTTAATAGCAAAGCCTGCTTAAAATTTAGAAACACCAAATTCACAGGGTATATTAAGGGGATCAGTGGGAATAAGAGGAAAAATTTTTTTTTCAAAAAGACCTTATAGTTTTTGAGAAAATCGATTTTTACGTTTCAAGGGCAAAAATGTCTTTTAAATGCGGAAAATGTCAGTTTTTTTTGCACAGGTAACAATAGTGTTTTATTTTCATAGATTCCCCCAAGTGGGAAGAGTTTTACTTACTTCGTTCTGAGTGTGGGAAATATTGAAAAAAAAACGCCGTGGGGTCCCCCCTCCCAGACCTCTTTAACCCCTTGTCCCCCATGCAGACTGGGATAGCCAGAATGCGGAGCACCGGCCGCGTGGGGCTCCGCACCCTGACTATACCAGCCCGCATGGTCCATGGATTGGGGGGTCTCGGAAGGGGAGGGGCAGCCAAGCTTTCCCCTCCCCCTCCGAGCCCTTGTCCAATCCAAGGACAAGGGGCTCTTCTCCACCTCCGATGGGCGGTGGAGGTGGAGGCCGCGATTTCCTGGGGGCGGGGTTCATGGTGGCATCTGGGAGTCCCCTTTAAAAAGGGGTCCCCCAGATGCCCACCCCCCCTCCCAGGAGAAATGAGTATAGAGGTACTTGTACCCCTTACCCATTTCCTTTAAGAGTTAAAAGTAAATAAACACACAAACACATAGAAAAAGTATTTTAATTGAACAAAAAACATAACCACGAAAAAAGTCCTTTAATATTCTTAATTAACCATTAATACTTACCTGTCCCTTTAAAAGCCAGTTCCCACGCAATATCCTCGGAAATATACTAATTAGTTACAATGTAACAAAGTTATTACAATGTAACAACTTTGTTACTTTGTAACACCACCGCACCCGACGTCACTCGCCGCTCACCCGCCGGCCGCCGCATACACGCTAAGTCCCCGCCGGCTCCCGCCGTCCACTCCGCCCACACCTGTCACCCATATACATGCTGGCACCCATGGGTGCCAGCATGTATATAGGTGACATGTGGGAGAGGCGGGGAGGGCAGCGGAGCCGGCGGGGATTTAGCGTCCCTTCACCCGACAGAGCTCTGAGCTATAGCTCAGAGCTCTCGAAAGCATCTTTGTATTTGGGCTCCAAGGAGCCCCATTGGTCTGCTAAGGACCAATGGGGCTCCTTGGAGCCCAAATACAAAGATGCTTTCGAGAGCTCTGAGCTATAGCTCAGAGCTCTGTCGGGTGAAGGGACGCTAAGTCCCCGACGGCTCCGCTGCCCTCCCCGCCTCTCCCACATGTCACCTATATACATGCTGGCACCCATGGGTGCCAGCATGTATATGGGTGACAGGTGTGGGCGGAGTGGACGGCGGGAGCCGGCGGGGACTTAGCGTGTATGCGGCGGCCGGCGGGTGAGCGGTGAGTGACGTCGGGTGCGGTGGTGTTACAAAGTAACAAAGTTGTTACATTGTAATAACTTTGTTACATTGTAACTGATTAGTATATTTCCGAGGATATTGCGTGGGAACTGGCTTTTAAAGGGACAGGTAAGTATTAATGGTTAATTAAGAATATTAAAGGACTTTTTTCGTGGTTATGTTTTTTGTTCAATTAAAATACTTTTTCTATGTGTTTGTGTGTTTATTTACTTTTAACTCTTAAAGGAAATGGGTAAGGGGTACAAGTACCTCTATACTCATTTCTCCTGGGAGGGGGGGTGGGCATCTGGGGGACCCCTTTTTAAAGGGGACTCCCAGATGCCACCATGAACCCCGCCCCCAGGAAATTGCGGCCTCCACCTCCACCGCCCATCGGAGGTGGAGAAGAGCCCCTTGTCTTTGGATTGAACAAGGGCTCGGAGGGGGAGGGGAAAGCTTGGCTGCCCCTCCCCTTCCGAGACCCCCCAATCCATGGACCATGCGGGCTGGTATAGTCAGGGTGCGGAGCCCCACGCGGCCGGTGCTCCGCATTCTGGCTATCCCAGTCTGCATGGGGGACAAGGGGTTAAAGAGGTCTGGGAGGGGGGACCCCACGTCGTTTTTTTTTCAATATTTCCCACACTCAGAACAAAGTAAGTAAAACTCTTCCAACTTGGGGGAATCTATGAAAATAAAACACTATTGTTACCTGTGCAAAAAAAAACTGACATTTTCCGCATTTAAAAGACATTTTTGCCCTTGAAACTTAAAAATCGATTTTATCAAAAACTATAAGGTCTTTTTGAAAAAAAAAAATTTCCTCTTATTCCCACTGATCCCCTTAATATACCCTGTGAATTTGGTGTTTCTAAATTTTAAACAGGCTTTGCTATTAACCGTTAAAGTCGGCGGGTTTTTAAATGTATATATTTTTCCTTTGAAACTTTAACATCGATTTTCTCAAAAACTATAAGGTCTTTTTGAAAAAAAAATTTTCCTCTTATTCCTTCTGATCTCCTTAATATATTCTCCAAATTTGAGGCTCTTTGCACTTAAGGGGGCTTTGCTATTAACCCTTAAAGTCGGCGGCTACCTAACATTGATCCATGCGTCAACTTTTCCGCTTGGCAGCATGACCTTACGCATTAATTGCTAGTAGGAATTTACGCGTAAGCCTATAACGTAACAACCTGAATTACGGTATTCTTACGCGTAATTGCGTAAGGGCAATGCGTAATTACAGACATGTACCGAAATTGATTGTCTATGCCGTAAGCGTAATTTCGTAATGCGTAATAGCGTAAAATTACGCGTAATGATCCGTAAGCGTAGCTTTTTCCATTACGACCAGCACTGATATATATATATATATAGTGTGTGTGTGTGGTTTACCTGGTCAGCAGCTAGAAGTATTTGTACTGCTGACACAGGTCTGTTCAGTATTGGTATTGGAGGCAGCTGGTAGGCGAATCTGCAGATGGCCATGCAGGGAATGAGAGAAAGTACATGTAGACAAATATTTTTGTAAGCGTAAACTAATCACCAATGCTAGGCCTCAGCATGCGTACAAATAAGGCATGCACGCATAAATATACTCTTCCAGGTTGCTGGACAACAAGGATAGCGCATGGAGCATTGTGAGAGGAGTATTGCGCGAGCAGGCAGTGGGAAGGGATAGCGCAAGGGGAGCTGCTAGAGAATTGGTTTTAACCAGTTCTCCTCAGACATGTGGCAGCAGCGAGAGAGGAGAGAGGAGGGTGTGCAGCTGCAGCTGCATGAAGGCCTCAATTTCTCATCCACTTCAGGATCCTCAGCAGCCATGGGGGAGATAGAGAACAGGGCAGCAGGAGCAGGAAAAGCTAAGTAGAGCTCACAGTAAGCAAAGCACAGGACAGTGGGGAGCAAAAAGTCAGCTGAGGAGAAAGAAACAGAGGATGTCAGTTTAAGCCAGAAATATGTACAAACAGATAAGTGAATTAGAAAGCTACTGAAAAGATGTGTTATACTGATACAAGCTGCTACAAACAGAGGATAAAAGAGAGAGAAAGAAGGAAGATGCAGAGAGATTTCAGTATTGAAAGTGAGAAAATACTAAGAAGGAAACAAGTGATTGAGTAATCAACAATCTTATTATACAGATATCCATCTGATACAGATGTTGAAATGATTGATTCCTCTGTCAGCTGCCTTGTCTGAGGGAAATATTGAGAATAGAACTGATATAAAAAAAATCTGTTTGTCTCAGAAAGCCTGATACGTCACATTGCATTTTATGTATAGACTATGAGACAGCAAGTGTGTCAGAAAGTGCTATGCCCCTCCTTAGAACTTAAAGTGAAATTAATCCCAGCCGCCAATATTTATGTAAGAAAGCTGTACCTGACAGAATAAAAAATACAGCTAAACTCTGATTAGTTAAAAAGGTAGAGCTAATTGACATACTTACCTTAGATGATCTTCAGTGGTGAAATACCTGTGGGAAAAGATAAAGCATAAAGCATAATTAGCCAAAGAAATTTTAAGCGTTAGTAAGAGTTATTGGTTATTTACCATTTGGAAGTCTGTATGGCTGGCAGGATCCTTTGAAACCTGCAAAGAGAAAAAAATACAGTTAAGAGAAGTAGTTTTGTTCAAGAGGTGCAAGAGAAAGGAAAACTTATTGATTTATCCTCATACTCACCTGTTCAGGAATCCAGTTGGAGCTCTCACCTAAGGAAAGGGAAAGAAATACCTTCTTATTAATTGGTAGTGTTAATTAATTAATTTATTTTATTTATGTATTTATTTTAACCAATGCTTACAGGGTTAGCTAACATAGACCAAATACAAAGAAAATTCAAGTTACTTGCAAGGATCAGTTGTGGAATTTCAACTTCTCTTCTAAAGTGTAAATTATACAGATTTACTGAGCCAAATAGTTTGGACTTGGATGCAAGGGACAGAAACTGTTTCTATTAAATTGCTAGAATTAGTGGGAATTTTCTAATCTAGGCCAAGGAAGGTTATAATATATATGCATATGAATATAGTCTTAATTTTCAGATTGTCCAAGTAAACATTTAAATTGTCTAACCCTGTTTGCTTCCTAGCATCATCTTCATTCCGGTCAAGAAGAAACAAAACTGGTAAAAGATAGTGTGATGTTATATTTATATTGTTCACAATTACAAACTCCTTGGTTAAAATAACCAAAATTGGGCCAATTGTTTGGTCGCAATAAAGTTGTAATTTTACTCTTTCACGTTGTCAGTGTCTGGTGGATTCCTCTCAGTCGGGCAAAGAAGAAACTGGTTACATTACTACTGGTTGGAATTCAATCAGGGGTAAGTGGGGAATCTGTTTTGCCACTATTTGGGAGATGCATTTAAAAAAATGGTAGTTTGTCAGTTTTGGTTGGTTGACAGCCGAATTTTCTTCCAATCAGTGGGCAATTCAATTATTTTGAGCAAATCAGCTGTTGATTGGGAGTAAACATTGATTTGTGTATACTGCATCTCTGTTTCCTCTTCACAACTATATGACTCTGTTACATACTATTTCTTATTCCATATGTCTAGATTTAAAGATTGCATTACTGTACATGTTTGTTGAGAGCGTTGTACAGGTTTTATCATGTAAAATGTAAGGTATAAATTTAGGTATTAAGAGGCCAATACATGAACATTGCTGGCTGTGCCATTAGAGATCATCAGACCATTAGAAGATTACCTTTTCCCCAGAAAGGAATATTCATCAGACAGTGCATGGTGAGTAATTTCCTCAAAGTGTTTGTCCATTTCTGGCTTGAAGAGCCCAAGCAGACTTATGCATGTTTATGTCTAAAGATATAGGGATTAAAAAGTGATTTGATAAAAGAGCAAGTTTAAAAAAATCAATACAGCTTTGCACAGACAGACACAGAGGAGAACAGACAAGAAATCTGCCAGTCCTGTAACAGATGGTTGTGCATTAAACACTGAAATAGTTGTGTATCGGTGAACTGCTAGTGCAATAAACTGGAAGCTTGACAATTACTTTGGAATAAATACTATTTCGCAAGCAAGGCATACCTAAAACATGTCACGGTGCACATTATATGTATTGTATGAATTTCTAAGTAGTATGTGTCATTATCATGGAGTGAAGAAAACGATGTCCTATTAAGCAAGATGCAGAATGTACAAAGTACAGTGACTAGTCAGATTCAAGTGATTTTCATTGTCTGATCCCTTTTGGAAATAACATAAGTCTTTGTAGATGTTAACTTCAGCCCCTGGCTGGTACTTTTTTACCAAGATGCTTCAATAATCTTATCAATGAAAAATGTGCTGTTATACTACTTTAGCGGGTGTGTTCAGTAAATGTTTTCACTAATGACTTCAGCATATTAAAGATGATCTTATTCATCATTTTAATAGCCTAAAGAGCACTTAGAAATGCAGAGGGATGGCACATGATATGAGTGTCAGTTAATGGTGAAAGGGAGAGAGGGTTATTTTTCCAATAGAGCTTTAGCTCCGCAGGTGAACCAAGTAAGCAAGAGTTACATTTGTATAAAGCTCAATATGATACTAAAAGTCACTCCAGTTATTTGTTTCGACTTTTTATTACAACAGAAGCAGTGCCTTATTTGGTAAGACGAAAAGTTAAAACACAGGAATCTATCATCCATAGAGTAATTACTAGGCAATACTCTCTTTTGCAAAGATAAAGAATGCCTAGGATAGGAAGAAGCATATGCAGACAACCAGGCGGTTAGGAGGTGAGAACTACTTGCTATCATCTACCAACACAAAGATGCATTACCATAAATGGGCTATATGGAGCACAATATCAGAAGCACTTGGCATAGTACCAGACCTGTTTTTATATATGCTCCATTTTATTGCCTGAGGAAGCGGTTCACTCCCGCGAAACGCATTGTATTTTACTGGAGTATGTAAATAAATTGTTTTGCTGAAAATTGATCTACATTTTCTTGTTGTGTCGGCCCGGAGGAGGTAAGTCCACCACTACCGCCTCATTTTTAAACATTTTAGATCTTTTTATCCTTCTGGCGCCTCTGTATCCATACTACGTTATGTGGAGCACAAGTTATTTCCAGCAAACATGTGGCTGTTTGTTTCATCAAAAAGTAGAAAAGTAAAAGAAGAAATATTTCTGTAAATTTCCTATGAAATGTTTGTTTTCCTTGCAGACGTTTCTCTAGCACTACTGGGTCCCTGGAAATGCCTATCTGTATATCAGCACACTGTATATGGAAATGTGTGTCTCCCTTGCCTCAATCAGGTGTTTTCTGACAATATAAGTGCCCCACTATCCCTAGCTCAGCTGCAGCTCACTGCCCCTAGAAGTGTGTTTAAGAGACTACTCAGATGCCCCTTTTTACTGACAAATCTTCAAAGCTCAGCTTAGTTAGAGCCAGGAATCTGTTTTTATATGTCTCTATCAACTTTAGACTGTGCAATATCTGCCCGCTGGATTTTTTGACCATTATTAGACTGCAATCTTTAAGGCATTCACACATATTTTCACCACTGCAGTAAGAAAGAATCACATTGGTCAGTGCATAGACATATACATAGGAGTCTCAAGAGCTCAAATATTCTTTTACCTGTACTCTCTGTTATGCGGGTGCATATTATGTCGGAGCCGCTCAGTTCGGCGGGGGAAGAGCCGAATGACGGCTTTCCCCACTGCCCATAAACTCAGAGGCAGTGTTAAATACTATTCCCCCTCCGAGCAACTCAGAGGGAGATGTCATTCGGGGTCTGACAGCTGCCAGAGCCCCGAATTACCGCTACACGGGGTGTGCATCATAGCATTGCTCAGAGCCACGGACAGAAATGAACTGATCCTCTGTTATGCAGGTATTGCAGAGAGAACAGAGCCCTAACAAAAAACATTGTGGAATCTGCTGCCAAGGCTCCCCATTACTCCTTTGATTTGACTGATGGGAAAGTCTTTAGGGTGGATTCTCATCAGTCCTCTCTGTGAGATGTATTATTATTATACATCTCACAGAGAGATGTATAACACCGACATCTTATGCAGTGCTGTACAGAGTATATATTGTCTTGTCACTTAACTGTCCCTCAGAGAGGCTCACAATCTAATCCCTATCATAGTCTTATGTCTATATCATGTAGTGTAGTGTGTGTATCGTAATCTAAGGCCAATTTAGGGTAAGCCAATTAACTTATCTGTATGTTTTTGGGATGTGGGAGGAAACCATAGTGCCCAAGGGACAAGACACAGTGGACAGACACGTGAGAACATACAAACTCACTGTAGATGTTGACCTGGCTGGGATTCTAACCGGGTACCTAGCAGCGCAAGGCAAGAGCGCTGACCACTACGCCACCGTGCTGCTCGATAAAGAGGTATTTGCTGGCGCTACTTGGTAACAGTGCTTGGTGGTGTGACAGTAGTGGGGTACTGGGGTGGGGACTGATGTGTGGTGGACAGTTTTTCACTCATGGTGTTCAAAAATATCTTGTAGTTTTTGAGAAAAAAATATTTTAAAAAAAGTGCAAAGAAAATGGTTTTTAAACTTAGAAAAATGAGTTTAAAAACCCTTTTTCTTTTTAAAATTGATTTGCTTAAAAACTAGGTCTTTTTGGACAATCCTTTTTTTAACTTGTACCCACTATCCTCCTTAACATATATAGCTTTTTAGGTAGCAATAGCAAGTATGGGGGCTTTGCTATTCACCCCCAAATCGGCATGAAGTTACATGTAAATTAAGCATAAATTTATGCGTAATTACAAATGATTACAATTACATATGAACTTAATTACACTTTTCCTCAAAATTTTGCATTTTAATTATGATGCGTAATTGTGAATTACGATGCGTAATTACGCATAGGCATAATTGCAGTGTGGTTCAGCCATTGTGGAAAAAAAGCCTACTTGTGGTACAAGAGGGTAAAGAGTTTTGAGGGGACTATAGAGCATTAAAACATCGCTAAAAAATCTTTTTTTTTAAAAGGGGGAGAAACATTGGGGCGCTAAGTGATTCGTGATGGTGAAGAGATGCAATGGAAATCACCGAAAAAAGCTAATGGTTTCATTTAATTCACTCACACTTGTAATACTCAAGTTAATGAGTTTAATTTGGCAATTAGTTAACCGGTGACTTGTGTGTTATATACGTTGATATATTGTGTGCTATATACGTTGACTCACATCAGGGGCGTAACTAAGCCCCGCCGGGCCCCCCTGCAAAATTTCAGAGCGGGCCCCCCCTGGGGCCCGCTCGTGGCCGGTTTTTGGGGGCTGGAGGGGTGGCAGCATGAGGGGAAAGCCTTGCCCACAGTCCGCGGGGAGAGGGGTAGTTCCCCCCTCTCCCTCACCTCGGGGCTCTCCCCTCTGCGCTCCCCTCCAGCTAGTTAACGTGTGTGGGCAGCGGGCAGCAGCGGCGTCAGGATACATACCCTCTTCCTTGCGTTCCATCGCCGCCTTCTCGCTCTAGCGGCTGACGTCACTTCGATGGAACGCAAGGAAGAAGGTATGTATCCTGACGCCGCTGCTGCCCGCTGCCCACACACGTTAACTAGCTGGAGGGGAGCGCAGAGGGGAGAGCCCCGAGGTGAGGGAGAGGGGGGGAACTACCCCTCTCCCCGCCGACTGTGGGCAAGGCTTTCTCCTCATGCTGCCACCCCTCCAGCCCCCAAAAAACGGCCCTGAGCGGGCCCCAGCTGGCGGGCCGGGCCCCCCCGCGGGCGCAGGCGCTGCAGGGCCTATTGTTACGCCCCTGCCTCACATGCAGCAAGTCTTTTACTTCTAGTAACTGAATCAGACCTGTGAGCCCTGATTCAGTAACTGTTCTCTGGATTTTCAATCAATTTTGTACCTTATGATACCACAAGTGCAAAATTCAATGAGATAAAAGAACTATCTTACATGTCCATATATAGATGAATATTGGGGCTGGCCCTGGGGCGTATATTTGAAAAGGGCACCTGGAAAAAAGGGTGCCTGATATAGCCAAAAAAAAATCACCATTCAGCTACAAAAGGCACCTGGTGTAACTGAGAAATGCCAAATTCAGCTGCAAAAGTTGCCTGGTGTAGCTGAAAGGCCAAATTCAGCTACAAAAGGCACCTGGTATAGCCAAGATGCCCAATTCATTCAGATACAAGAGGCACCTGGTGTTGCGGCAGCTGCACAGCACCACCAAAAACAGGCCTTCAGGGAATACCGCCTTGCTATACAGTATTCCCCATCTTGCATCTGGTAAAGCAGGAAGTCATGTGCACTTGTGGTCATTTCCTGCTTCGAGGTATGCAGAAGTGAGCGGAAACATATTGTAAATACATGCTTCTTTGCATGTGCGCCAAAATTGTTTAAAAATACAGAGTCGCCCCCCTCAGCTTTTATCAAATATAATGGCTTTAAATCCTCCACCTTCCCGATTACAAGAGGAACCCGACAAGGATGTCCTCTATCCCCACTCCTATTCGCTCTTATAATTGAGCCTATAGCAATACTCATTTGAAATTCCCCAGACATTAGAGGAATACATTTAGGAGGGAAAGACCACCGTGTTGGCCTTTTCGCCGATGACCTGATAGTTTGCCTCACACACCCCACCAAGTCTATCTCCACGCTGATTAATATACTTAATCAATATAGGCATGTCTCAGGACTTAAAATTAATGCAACCAAATCTAAAGCCCTAAATATCAATCTTCCCATTCGCCTGATGCAAGCTCTACAGGACACGTTTGAATTTCACTGGGAACAGCACAGACTCCCCTATTTAGGGATCTTTCTCACTAATGCCTATGAGACTCTATTCCAACACAACTATCTGCTGCTTATCAAGGAACTTATTTCCTTACTAGAATGCTGGAAAAGGTATTCTATTTCCTGGTTTGGGAAGATAGTGACGATAAAAATGACATTCTTACCCAAACTTCTCTATGTCTTTAGAGTCCTTCCAATTCCACTTCCCTCCTCCTCTTTAGCCTCTTTACAGAAAAAAAAGTACTTGACTTTATATGGTATCCTAGAAAACCATGGGTAAATAAAAAATATCTACATTATCTGAAGGCTGAGGGTGGCTTGGGAGTTCCAAATCTCTTCCACTACTACCAGGCGGCTCAAATCGCCCAACTGACCTGCTGGCACTCCGAAAATAATACACCCTCATGGGTAGACATAGAGAACCATCTAACACAGCCAGCCAGTGTAAGCAATCTTTAATGGATTCCTCCTTATCTCAGGAAAACAATTGAAAATCCAATAATAGGACACTCCCTCAAAATGTGGGATACTTGTAAATATTCTGCTAGGTTACTCTCCCCTCATAGGCCGTTAGCGTCCTTTATTGGTAACCCAGAATTTCCTGCAGCAATATATAATTCGAAACCATATCTATGGTGGATAAACAATCACCGTACTAGAATCTATGATCTATCCTCATCTTCAGGCCCCCTCTCGCTTACATACCTTCGGGAACATAATCAAATCCCTCAATCTGAAACCTTTCACTATATACAGATCATCCACTTTGTTAGACAGCACCTTTCATACTCCAACTCTCCTCTTTCGTGGACAACATTCGAAAATACTGTATCTGTGCAACAGACCCCCTTTCTCCTGGAATCATCTCCTTAATCTATAAAGAACTGACACTAAAGCGTAACACAAGTAAGCCAGCATATATTCAAAATTGGGAAAAAGACCTTAACATTTCAATTGATCATGAGGATCTTCTGGCCATCTGGAACAATATCCCTACTACCTCAATCAATGCGGACCTATCAACTATAAGGTACTTTTCCGCTGGTACTTAGTACCATCCAGATTAGCTAAGTTTAATAGGTCTAACACTCCTAACTGTTTCAGGGGTTGTCCCTCTCTGGGCACCCATGGTCACATTTGGTGGTCCTGTAGTACAGCCAGGAGACTATGCATGAGGGTCTGTACCTGGATATCATCCTTACTTCATGTGCATGTCCCTAGACACCCTGCCCATGCTCTTTTGAGCCTTCCTTACACTGAACTATCCCATGCCCAAAATTCCCTAGTTAACTATATATTTATAGCCACCAAACTTACTATAGCTTCTGCTTGGAACTCTAGGTCTTTATCAATAGACCAAGTTAAGAATAGACTTAAACGCATCTTATTTTTCGAAAAACTAAGAGCCAGAGTAGAAGACAAAATGGGGAAATTTACCAAAATCTGGCAACCTTTGATAGAATACCTTTATGGCCCGGACTATGACAAATGGATTCAAGCTACCTGATCTAACGACGCTCTGGTTGGACGTACCTATATGGCTCTCTATCTCCTAGAAGTTCACTCCCCCTCCCTTAATTCTTATACCTCCTTGTCTTTACTTCATATTTTTCACTCTCTGTCTCTTTCCCACCTTTTCATATTCTTATACCTTTAATGCTTAATCATTCACTATTCGTTCTAAATGTGTGTTGGCTTATTACTCCTCATATTAAACAGCTGAATAACGCCATGACCTTTCCCTAATATACTTACCTCCCTCGTGAATATTGTAACTCAGCATCGCCTATTCACGCTGGTGATTAGGTCAATTAAACTCTTAAACCATTTATTGTAGGTAAGAAAAAGACACCGAGAGCCCAATATGGTGTAGTATGCTCAGGACAATAGTGAATAATGTAATGTGAGAAGGTTATACTCACAAACGAGGGTTACCGCTGAGGCAACCACTGTGTATGCAGGTGAGGAGATTAGACCGGTCCTCACTCAGGGTTAAGAAGTTGCTCTCTGTAGATAGACGAAAGGTAGGGGTGGGTCCCCCTTCCACCAAGGGTGGACACTATAATGACTTTGATGAACAGAGGCGCCAGCAGAATAAAAACAATAATTAAAAGTTTTAAAATATGCTGGGGAGGCAGTGGTGGACTTACCTCCGAAAGCAGACTAGACTACTTGTCTGACATAAATAAACACCTTATTAGTACCCCAATAGATGCAAAACGTTTCGCAGGACCAAGCCCGCTTCATCAGGCAATAAAACAGGGGACAAAACAGTAGCTCTCAGGTAGCACGTATAGCGCCTCTGTTTATTGTAGGTAGTCTGGTCCTACCCGGCCTTTTTGGTTCTATGAAAGGGTGGTTCCTGACTCCCTTTAAATCGCATATTACTGGCTCAACACCCTACCCCCTATACCTGGATGAGGAGACAAATGTGACTGTTCTTCTTTAGGTTTATTAATATGTAACCTTTGTTTCCATAGCATACAATGTTTTAAACCTCTTGGCTGCATCACTCGGTTTTATATTTGTAACACCAAATGAATAGTTTTTATCCGTAATCTGTGTTAATAGTCCCGCTTTTCTATGTAAACACCAACTTATTTGCTTATATACCACTTAAAAGTATTTTAGTGATAAGTAGAAAACTCAGGTGAAAGATTTCTAGCTGATCCACTGCCTCTTGAAACACTAATATATAGGCCCATATGTAATTAATTTTTTAACCTGAGTTATCTCCTAGGAGATAATTTTCAACATCTCTGTAAACTAAATTTTCAGAATTCTACAAATGAAAATGTACCCAAAAGTTGGTGAAAAAGTACTATCAAAATTATTTTGAGTATTTTCTTGCTTGCTGGTGACTTCAAAAGCATTTTCTAACAAGTTGTAAAAATATCACCTAGGAGAAAACTCAGGAGAAAAACTTAATTGCATATGGCCCATAGGCCCTTATGCAATTCACTTTTTCTGGAGTTTTCTCCTTGGTGATAATCTTTCAACTTCTTTTTAAATTAATGTTTTCAGCATTTCACAATTGAAAAAAGTGCCAGAAGTAGTAGAAAAAGTACTGTAAAAACTATTTTGTGCATTTTCTTGCTTGCTGGGGGTTTAAAATGCATTTTATTGACAAGGAGTGGAAATAGCAAGTTGGAGAAAACTCAGCACAAAAAGTGAATTGCGTATGGGCCGTAGACTCCTATTCTATTAACTTTTCTTGCAAGTTTTCTTACAGGAGATAACATGTTATCACATATTTTATCCCTCTAACAAGCAAGAAAATATTCAAAGTAAGTTTAATATTACTTTTTTTAACTACTTTTTGTATTTTTAAATTTTAAGGTGCTGAAAACTTATTTTGTAGATAAGATGAAAAATTATTTAATGGTAGAAAACTCGGGGAGTAAAGATAACTGAATAGGGGCCATAGAGGTTAAAGTCAAACCTATTCATGAAAGAAGTACTCATTTAAATTTCAAATGGTTTTTATCTGAAAATTGTAAGCAATATATAGTAAGATGTAAAGCATTAGTTTGTAAATAATTTGTTATCAAAATAAAAGTGTTATGATCATATCTATTTAATTGATGCTGAATGATGAACAAGAAATATAAAGCACTTTTGTTCGGATAGACTAAGGAAAAGTAATTTCAAGCAATAAATACCTTATTATGCTACCCTTAAAATAATAATTTATTTTCTTTGAATACATATTTAAATGGAAAACATGACAGTAAAGCAAAGGCTTCAATGTCTACAAATGGATTTAATCTGTTAAGGTTTGAAGTAGTGCCATACAGCCAAGTGCTTGTAAATCAATTCTTGTTATTGTATCTACATTATGCATCCCACATGTTTCTGTAAGTATTGAAAGCTATTTATCTATACATTACAAAGGGTGAGAAATACTCCTCACTATAATGATGGATTGCACAAGTCCCATGACTTTAATCTTTAAAACAGGGAGGATCATTACAGTCAGTGCAAAAGAGAAAGATAGTTGTTTTTTCATTATAAAACTATGATGAAAAGCAGTTAGCTGACGACAGCATCAAAGGCCAGTTCAAAGTATACCAGTCTGCCACAAATGCTAAGCATAATGGTGCCCGTACAATATTGTCCTCATATGCAATCTTTTGATCAAATGTTTGCAATCAAATTGTACAGAAAACCACGCAGTGTGTAGAAAAAATTGGCATGAAAAAACGTATTTGTTGATTACAATACAGACATTTTTTGATCAGAATGTTGGATTTTGCTATTGAATCTGAAGAGAGAAAGTGCCCTACTTGTCCAGTTTCTGCAAACAATTGATGATTACCTTCTGATTACTTTAGGATCCAGCAAATCTAATCAAATGATCACATACAATGAATATATTGTACTGTTATTGGGCACCTTAAAGGACTTACGAGCCCAAAAACTTAAAAAAAAGTGAAGTACCTTAATCACGATTAAATGCACGGAGGATGCCATCCGTGCCCTCACGAGGGTGCCATCCGTGCCCTCCATGCAGTTCCGCCGGGTCCCTGCAGTGTAATAGCCCCCCATGCCGCTCCCGACCCCACAGACGGGGTCGGGCTCTTAGAGATGAGCCGAAATTTTCGAAATTTCGAACTGCTTTTATTACGAATGCGAAATTTAACATTACGACCCAAATTCGTAATTTCGTAATTAATTTTCAAATCGTAATTTACAATTTCGTAATCGAAATTTCACTCCCGTAATGACGAATTTCGTGTCTCCAACCGAAATTTTACTGTTTCAGGTTTGTAAGGGTTTCTATCCCTCTAGATGCCTAAAATCAATAGCACAGCCAGTCCTCCTCCTCCTCCTCCTCCTCCTCCTCCTCCTCCTCCTCCTCCTCTCTCTCTCTCTCTCTCTCTCTCTCTCTCTCTCTCTCTCTCTCTCTCTCTCTCTCTCTCTCTCTCTCTCTCTCTCTCTCCCCAGAGATCTGTAGTATTTCAAAACCATACTCACATTCATGACATGTCCAGGGATCAAACCCAGGCCAACCACATGGAAGACAGCTATGCTCACCACCATACCACCAAACACACACTAAATAGACTGCTAACCTAAATCTTACTTGTAGACAGTCATATGAGACACATGCTGGGTGCAGGGCTTTGTGATTGGACCATGGACCATGCGATAGAGTGAGGTGCAAAAATGAAATCATGCCTAGCAGAGGATGGTTTCACAATGCTAAATGCTAGGCTGGCTGTGGTGCAATTGGTTAGTGCGTCTGGCTGGTAACAGCAAGGTTACAGGTTCGATTCCATCCAGGCATGTCTTTTCCTTTTGCGTTCAACAGTTGTCCAAACAGAGCCAACAGAGCCCCAGATAGCCATGTAGAGTTAGGTCACAGCTAGCCTGGCTGTGGTGCAATTGGTTAGTGTGTCTGGCTGGTAACAGCAAGGTTACAGGTTCGATTCCATCCAGGCATGTCTTTTCCTTTTGAGTTCAACAGTTGTCCAAACACCGAGCACAAAGTTTTGCATGCGTAAAGTTTTACGCACGCAAAATACCCCATGGGGTTCAATGGCGCAGCGCGCGCACGCAAAAGGAAAAGACATGCCTGGATGGAATCAAACCTTGCTGTTACCAGCCAGACACACTAACCAATTGCACCACAGCCAGGCTAGCTGTGACCTAACTCTACATGGCTATCTGGGGCTCTGTTGGCTCTGTTTGGACAACTGTTGAACGCAAAAGGAAAAGACATGCCTGGATGGAATCGAACCTGTAACCTTGCTGTTACCAGCCAGACGCACTAACCAATTGCACCACAGCCAGGCTAGCTGTGACCTAACTCTACATGGCTATCTGGGGCTCTGTTGGCTCTGTTTGGACAACTGTTGAACGCAAAAGGAAAAGACATGCCTGGATGGAATCGAACCTGTAACCTTGCTGTTACCAGCCAGACGCACTAACCAATTGCACCACAGCCAGGCTAGCAGTGACCTAACTCTACATGGCTATCTGGGGCTCTGTTGACTCTGTTTGGACAACTGTTGAACGCAAAAGGAAAAGACATGCCTGGATGGAATCGAACCTGTAACCTTGCTGTTACTAGCCAGACGCACTAACCAATTGCACCACAGCCAGGCTAGCTGTGACCTAACTCTACATGGCTATCTGGGGCTCTGTTGACTCTGTTTGGACAACTGTTGAACGCAAAAGGAAAAGACATGCCTGGATGGAATTGAACCTGTAACCTTGCTGTTACCAGCCAGACACACTAACCAATTGCACCACAGCCAGCCTAGCATTTAGCACTGTGAAACCATCCTCTGCTAGGCATGATTTCATTTTTGCACCTCACTCTATCGCATGGTCCAATCACAAAGCCCTGCACCCAGCATGTGTCTCATATGACTGTCTACAAGTAAGATTTAGGTTAGCAGTCTATTTAGTGTGTGTTTGGTGGTATGGTGGTGAGCATAGCTGTCTTCCATGTGGTTGGCCTGGGTTTGATCCCTGGACATGTCATGAATGTGAGTATGGTTTTGAAATACTACAGATCTCTGGAGAGAGAGAGAGAGAGAGAGAGAGAGAGAGA